>NC_056725.1:1505943587-1506018587 GCF_019279795.1 Protopterus annectens
ACACCCAAAAATTAATGATCATCGGAGTCAGTCCCAGTAATGATTCATCAAACCAGGCTGTAGAAGTACATGGACCAGTAGGTTATGCAAGCCTGATAACCTATGGGTCGACACAACATATGATATGTGTCCCGACACACAGAGAGTGGGCAGTGTGTATTAGTGTGTTTATACCCCACCTGCACTCACTGTAAAGATGAGTGCTGTAGAGGAGGGGTAGGTGGGGGAACTATGGGTATGCAATTATGGGCCTAGGTGTGCAGGTGTTGGCTGGCGCAGTCATATTAGGATCGCCCCGGGGATGTAAGCAATATTTCGAAATGGGCATAGCTGATGCCCATACCTTCAACCCCTAAGAGTAAATCCACCGGACAGGACATAAACCATTGGGAGAACAAATAGGGACCATACCTCTGAACTGCTCCCGATTTCCAGGGACGTCTATGATTTCGACTCAAATGCTAACTCTGTCCCACCTAATCCCTCCTAAAACTAGTGACTTTTGGAGGAAAGGTGGTGAATTACACATAATGAATAATGACAACAATTAAGAGTTATAAACATCATTTACCTCTGAAAATGTGTATGAATTCATATGCTCTGAGTCTGTCAATGTGTCAGGTTAATAGCACTAATAATGTAAATGTGTCCCTGATGTTATGCCGTGTCCCTTATTCAGTTGGTATTTTTCCCCATTCGTATGAGAGGTCCGATACTGACAGAAAGCACATATTCCACTGACAACCTTAGAAAGATGATAGATGTCTCGGCTGAAGGATGTGGGTTCCAAAATGCAATTACTTGTTTGTATTGAAGAGTGTCAGTTCCCCTGTATTAGCCAGACAGGTGCTGATTGTAAGATGAACACACCAATAACATGAATCAAACTCTGGACAGGCTGCGGATTCCGTACAGTCGAATGGCATGCTTTCGCCTAATGGGCAGCCATTCCCAATACTGTAGACATGTAATCCGATGTAATAGGCATCAAAAGGTAATATCATAGTCCTCACTCCCACCCAGGGGTGTGAGTGTCAGATGCAAACACCAAATGCAGTGCATTTGCAAGTGCGGGAGCAAGCGGGAGTAAGCCTGTTTGGCCGCCAGTATGCGAGTATTACACCGGTGAAGCAATGTAGAGGCTAACTGAGTATAAGAAACTGTAACCGGAGGTTAGCATTGCTAAGCTCCATGCACACCCGCTCACAACTGCTTTAATGTGCCTTAATCACTCAGTATCCAACGGCCTTGTTCTGTCCAGCAACAAAATAAATGGCCTCTGCAAGGCTCAAAACCAGGACCCTGCCCACACAGCTATTGTGATATACCACTAAGCCATGACAGATATACAGACATCGCATCTTATCACAAACATATCATCCAGCGCAGTCATTCAACAGTATAGGAAATATATTCCATCATGTAGATGTATATATATATATATATATATATATATATATATATATATATATATATATATATAGATAGATAGATAGAACATCTCAAGTGACAACAAAGCATTATAAAGGAATGAAAAGGAAAACACCAGCAACGCCTGTATTATGTAGTGGTGTTGTCCTATGTAATATCAAGACTCCCTCAGACAGACGTGTCATTAATACATGCAAACATTTGTAAATTGGCCAAATACATCACCCTGTGCATTTTATTTACATTAACAGAACAGTTCCTATCCAATCATTATGTGAGAACAGTAATCTTGCAACGTGCTGTGTGCGACATTATCATCATGAAAAAGGTAAATGGCATAACCATAGAGAGACCAGTAGTGTTGTGTGTACAATGGGGTCATCTGCATCACGTATACCTGGAACCTTTAAGAGTCATGTGCATACCAGCATCGTGTGCCAGAGAGACAGGGGTGAGGACAACTGGAATATGTTGTGATGCATATTAAAAGGGTTACATGTGTCCAATGGACACGTGTGTGAAATGGACAGCTATGTAAGCGGCAAATGTTGTTCTAGGAACAGATTGGCCTTTTGTTTCTTTAGGGTGAGAGTGGGATGTGGGGGAAGGAGAGTAGGTATACTCATGGAGGATAGGTTGGGTAGGATGACAGACAAGACGGCATACAGGGTCAGTATATGACACATGTGGGGGGATACACCTTGAATGGATAGGGTTGTTCGGCAGTCACAAGCCCTTGAGCCCCCAGATCGAAACAGCTAGACGGAGGTCCCCAGTCATGGGCAGCCACCACTGCACCAAAACAGCCTCAAAGGTATCAGTGCTGGGGGCTGTCTAGGAGGGGCAGGCTCATCCTGTAAATGTGACACTTTGCCCTCGAGCTGGTGTATCTGGCCTCAAAACCCCTTATTGATCCCTCTGTGCACCACATCCGGGACTGTATGACAGTGGACCTGTTCCTGTCTGGACCTGCTCCCAGGAGGGACAAGCCCCATCCTCAGTGGCAGTTCCACCAGAAGGTGGTGCAGAGCCAACAGAAGTGGAGGTCCAAGACTTGGCCCCAGATGTGCTGGTGCCTGGTGCCATGGCCAGCTGAAGTGGGACAGGAGGTTCTGCTGGGACCTCCAAACCCATACAGCCTATGGCGTTGCAGTTTAAACACAGATATGGCTTAGCAATAGTCAACAGCATTCAGGATTACTTATAACAGCATGCATAGATATGACCATCAACCCAACACAACAGATGGTATACATTTGCAGAGGGAGCACAACACATGCATATATACTGCATGACATCTGTACAAAGTGTAGAAGACTTGTGACTGCAGTTATTAACAGTGGCCCATTATTGGCATGTCACTGAGAACCCCAGACAGTGTCTGTCATACCACTGTTTCATGTGACATATGTCCAATCAGGGATGTGATGGCAGTAACTCATTACTATCACCATGTACTGACTGCAAACCTCACACTATGCTCCTGCAGTTCACAGATGTGTGTTCAGTGAGTAACACAGGAAACAAATGGTTCCACACACTGACCAGTCCACAGATGGACCTAAAGATGGGGGTCCCTCACAAACAGAGCACTGTCTTGTCAGTTTTAAAACATGCAGAATAGCCATTACCACACACAACTCGTTAAACTGGAAGTAGTCTCAATGAAGCATAGCTACACTTACATGCTGTTGTCATGTCTGGCACATCACCCTCCCTGTCCTTAGGCTATTTCACACTGTGTATGTTGTTTGCAGAACATCCAGATATCATCTGTAATGCTGTTTACCAAACACTAGATCCAGGTACCACTCGCAGCTACTGTCATGGGCAAACACCAATATGATGTTCCTAGATATTTTACTGTGCTTCCATGCGATTGGCTATGGGAACATCATCACAGCTGTTCCACATGAAATCAGCTAGAGGAAGACTGCAATAGGTGCAGAGGACTTCACCTGATCATGACCATCACTTACAAAACACAAGCCGCTTCTGAGCAGTTGTACAACTCCACATCCACCAGAGAGTGTGTGGGAGGGACAGACAGAGGCAAAGTACATCAGAGAAGGGCTTGGAGAATAAAACCTAAGCATCGTCTATCACACACCTACCAGTACAGGGGTTCAAACCACTGACTGGTCATTACTATTACAAGTGCATGCAGTTACTCCATGTGCCACACAGCTGACATGTTGGTGTGCTGTAAGAACATATATGCATGCTGGTGAGCGACATCTGCAACAGAGATATAGTAGACATACATTAGGTGTAGCACACATGACTGTCCACATGAACGGATGTCATTGTCAACACAACCACACTCTCTAATGGACTCACATTGACACACTTTGCCAGGCCCACAAATACACTTCCTAACTACTTGGTTTGCCACACTGCAGTAATGCATAGGTACTGCATGCACCACAGGGGGCATCTGGAGTTTCTATGGGCTATGGCATGTGAACGTGTCTGACATCAGTCGGTATGCCAATGGGAGTAATACTGGGTGTGACTGTGGTTGGGAGCATAATACCCCACATGCAGACACAAGGTGTCAGTACTGACATGCATGTGTGCATTGCTTCATGGGTGTGTAGTGGTTGGCTATACAAAATAGCTGTACAAGGCTGGGTGAGGGTTAATCTTTGGCATCACGCCACCTGACAATGGTGCGCAGTGTGGTACAGGGGTGTAGTGTCTGCAATGTTCCACACAGATGGGTATTGTATGAACTGTCCTGACATACTGGTTACCATTGTGTATGGCCATAGCAGCTTTGCAATGCATGCCATGTCTGTGTTTGATAATACTTGAATTGGACATTGCCTGGGATGTGCACGTCCCACAATAATATACAGTGGCATGTACAAGTGTACCTGGTTTGGCTGGCACATGTTGTGTACACAGACTGTTATCCTCAGATATGCCAATACTGGCCTGATGTAGCAGGGCCTGCTTATAGACAGCAGATTGACCTTGCGCCTGCATTGATAACATGATACAGGTATTCCCTGGTGTCAGTGGCATCGGTCTATACAGGGCACATGTGCAAGGCATTGTATGGCCTCTGTGGATCACATTTGATGGAACCACATATGTTGCAGGCATCCAGTGTGGAACATAGTGAAGGCACATTGTCCACAATTATGTACCTATTGTACTGCTGTACAGGGTGCCATGCCCTCTGCAGCCCACTGCAATCATACCATGCCTACTATCTGTCATCAATGTGCAGGGTACTAGCAACATAGCAGGATATTCTAGGCAAGTGGGTTTGTGTATGACACATGGGTTCAGAATGCATTTCAGGTAATAGTAGGGTTGCATACTTTACAAACAGAAAACCAAGAACAAGTAAAAGGCACCAATAAAGCAAAGCAGATCCACAACCTGGAAGCTGGCTCTGGAAGCCCAGAATAAAAAGTTGATGAAATGCTGATATTCCTTCTTCCGCAAGGCAGAAAATGAAAGGCTGCAACTTACATAAAACTTTCTTGCTTTAATAACAAACAACAATCTCCTCAAGTGCTTTCGCTCAGCCTGGTGCTGAGTTTTTTCAAGATACAATAAAATCAAACTGGTTGTTCTTTATATACATAGTCAAAACTTGACCAATAATTCAATTAGTAAAAGAAGGTGTAATTAACCCTTCAAATTACTTGCTGGTACAAAGCCTGCTTGCAGGCAAACCATTACTAGGCACAACTCACTGCAATGTCCAACAAAGTATATGCATAAACTTAATAATCAATTGTTGGTGTACTTACAGGTTGCCATAAAAATATACAGTGTTAAAAATATGCAATATTAAAACTGTGCAATGTTAAAACAATATTCAAAAGCCAATATTATACACATGCTAGTATGTTAAAAATATTAAAATGTGCTGTTTATTCAGCAAGATTTTATTTCTATATGTGAAACCCTGAAAACACTGGAAAACCAAAAATCCATAATTTAGCCTTTAACCTCAGGACGCTGCTAATACTGCAAGCGTCATTGAGCCCTGGTCGCCTTCCTGCATCTAGTCTTAGCTGCCATAATGACTCTTTATATTCTAAAAGAGACCCCCAGTCCCCCCCCTTTCATCCAACCTTAGCTGTTCTAAAATAATGAATTTAATTTCCATGTTGGGACAAAAAAGGGAATGTCTATAAAAAGCATTAGTTTCCTTTTTCTTAATTATATCATACTGATGCTCATAAATACGTCTTCTGAGGGTTCTTTCAGTCTTTCCTATGTAGAAACTTTTACATCTAGTACATAAACCTAAATAAACAATAAATTTGGCATTGCAATTATAATGGCCCCTTGGCTGATGGCATTGCTTGCACATTCCACATTTGTATGTGCCTTCTCTTTTATTATCACTACTTGCCATTGGTTTGTACTGATTCATCTCTAGCATTTCTTTTAAATTGGTACCCCACGTAATATAAATCTAGGAAACTCTGGAATCATATTACCCAACCTGTCGTCCAGTCTTAGGATCGGCCAGTATTTCTTTACACTGTTTTCCACAACCTCATAATCAATACTAAAAGTATGGATGTATCCTTTTTGTTCCTTATTCTGCAGGCTACTGCCCACTTGGCATATTGATGTGCCCATAGTGTCTAGGAGAGGTGGATATTTTGTTTCCCTGCACCTAATAATTTCTGTCGCTAGCTCTTCAACAAGAAGGCTTGGATACCCTCTTTCAAAGAATCTTTCTTTTAGGAACCTAATTTCCTCCATAAACACCTGCTTTGTGTTGCACATTCTGGAGGGTGGAGGCATGGATAAATTGCCCCTTGACTATGCCTCTTTTTTGGTATTCAAGGTGGTTACTTTTAAAATGCAAAAAAGCATTTGAATAGGTGGGCTTCCTAAACACACTTGATATGAACCTATTGTTAACTTTATCTTTAACCAAGTGCACATCCAAGTAATTCAAGCTGTCAAAATTCAATGAGTGTGTAAAGGTTAGAAAAGTAAGTAGTGCTGTTGATGTAATGAAAAAATTCCTCCATATTTGCCCTAGTACCACTCCATACAAGGCAAATGTCATCAAGAAATCTGACATAGTGCTTGATGTACTATGTGTTTTCCCATTTATGCAACACTAGGTTTGCATAAACTGTGGCACAGGCTGCCCCCATTGCAACACCTGATTTTTGCCTGTAGAAATGACTGTTGAAACAAATGAAATTATTTTCCAGGATTAGTTCCATTAACTCCAACAAGTTTGTGGTGTTGGAAGTAAGTTTCGCCTCTTTAACTAAAACATCACTAAACCATTTCAGTCCTGTAGAATGAGGTATACTGGGGAACAGTTGAACAATGTCTATAGTTACCAGCAATAGGTCCGGATGGTATGCTAGGGATTGCAGACCCCTAAGAAAATCCCAAGAATCCCTGCAGATGTACTTCAAAGAAGCAGCAAATTGCTTCAAAGTGTGGTCTATAAATTTCCCAATCGGTTCTGTTATGCCTCCTTGCCCAGATACTATAGGTCAGAAGTGTAGGGGGTCAAGACCTGTGTGTGTTTTCGGGATGCCAAATATTACAGGAATTCTTGGCTTGGCAACAATTAAAAAATTATACAATTTTTCATTAAAAACCCCTTGCAAAAGATGGTCATATAAAATGAAAGAAATTCTTGAGTATGCCATGTGTAACTCATTCCTGGACACCTGTTCATACTGCTCCGGGTCCTGCAACATCCATTCAATGTACTGAATATAGTCTGAATTATACATCAGAACTAAACCCCCCCTTATCTGTTTTCATAACCCTACAGTTATTGCTTTTGAGATCCTTAATTAAATTCATCTCATTCCTACTGATATTATGGGGGTCATTTCTTTGCTTATAATTGTTAATCATCCTGATGTCTTTTTCCATCATTTCTTCAAATATTTTGACTGTTGGGCCCATAGGTGGGTTAAATGTACTCCTACGTGAAAGGTCCATACTTACAGGAAGTTCCCCTTTAAAATAAAGCATTAGGTTCAGCTGCCTACTAAACATTTTTAAATCTATCAACTCCTGTTCCATCCTGTTAGAAAATGCTGGCACAAAATGCAGTCCCTTGGTAAATAAATCAAAATGTTCTGTTCCCAAACTAATGCTGATATAATTGTAAATCGAAAAATTGTTTTCTGTTACCACTGTGACCTTATTTGAAACATTCAAGCTGGCCACAGCATTAGTCGTGTGTGAATAGCTCGAAATAGCCTGCATGTCCTGGTCTACTTGTTCCCCCACCCCTGAAAAAATCCGCCCCCCCCCCCGTTTGGGGGAAAGTGAAAATCCTGGTGTAAGGAACCTCTATCCTTCTCTGCAAACCTTTGGTTGTATCTTGGTGTCTCATATGGCATTTCTGTTCTGTAACCTCTATTAAAATTTCCCTGTGCATCATTATTAATGTTGTACTGCTTAGCTTTAAATGGCAGTGGGTAGGCCACCCCTTCATTGTATTCCTTTAAGTCCCTCTCTAATTTGTGTATTTTACGGTTGAGAATTCTCAAACAGTGTTGGTCAACCTCCTTAAAAATATTATCATAACTTCGTTTAACAGAAACAAATCTTTCATTGTTAATTAAACTGTTGTTCAAAGCCTTTAAATCATTTAATAAGACTTCTGCTTTTGTTTCATATTCTTACACCATAACCTCTAACATTTCTATACCAGCACGATTAAATACACCACACAATTTCTTGTAGTAATTAGAGTCCTTTTGCACATTGTTGGGAAATTTGAAACACCTTAGTCCCTTTGGTATTCTTCCCACATTGACACACTCCTTAAGATAGTCAATTTCCAATTGGTTTGCTTTAAAAGTATAAAGCTTGTCACGAAGAATGCTAAAATCTTTTTCAATGCCAGCATTAATGTCAGAGTTACTATTTAAATTAGTATTGAAATTGACAGTACCTTCACGAAACCAAAATTGCTGACCAGCCCACGCTCCAAAATCAAAATGCTTCTCCTGCATTTCTGATTCATTAGGCAGGACATTGTTGCCCTTACTGCTATCATTACTGTTTCATTTTGAGCCTGCCTGCTGGTTACAGGTTCCCAGACAAGCACCACTGTCAGTTTGTTCGTTGCATTCATTATGAGCGGAAGTGCGCCTTCTCTTTTGCTCTAAACCCTGCTGCTGGTTACCTGGAAAAACTGTAGGTCTCTCAACACCACTGTTGTTGAGCATATTCGTCAACTGGGTTAGCATACCCAGCACTTGATTAAACTCCGCCCTTGTGACCGGTGCACTGTCATCTCGTGGTTTAAGTAACTAAGGAGTGTCAGAGAAAGTACTCTGTGCTCCTCCTTCCGCCATAGATCCGAAACAGTTCACAAACAGAAAACCAAGAACAAGTAAAAGGCACCAATAAAGCAAAGCAGATCCACAACCTGGAAGCTGGCTCTGGAAGCCCAGAATAAAAAGTTGATGAAATGCTGATATTCCTTCTTCCGTAAGGCAGAAAATGAAAGGCTGCAACTTACATAAAACTTTCTTGCTTTAATAACAAACAACAATCTCCTCAAGCACTTTCGCTCAGCCTGGTGCTGAGCTTTTTCAAGATACAATAAAATCAAACTGGTTGTTCTTTATATACATAGTCAAAACTTGACCAATAATTCAATTAGTAAAAGAGAAGGTCTAATTAACCCTTCAAATTACTTGCTGGTACAAAGCCTGCTTGCAGGCAAACCATTACTAAGCACAACTCACTGCAATGTCCAACAAAGTATATGCATAAACTTAATAATCAATTGTTGGTGTACTTACAGGGTGCCATAAAAATATACAGTGTTAAAAATATGCAGTATTAAAACTGTGCAATGTTTGGGCAACTGTGCAAGGGTTGCATACTTTGTTTACCAGGCCTTTTGCCAGATGTAGGGGTATGGCTTGCCAACACAGTCGCTTGGCTGACTGACATCTGTACTCCTCGTGAGGTGGACATTGTGACATATAATATGGACATCATATAGGAAAACTACAAATTCCGCCCCCCAACATGTCCAGTAGTTGGACACTCACAGCTACCTCCACACAGACTCTGACTGTCAAACACACACACACACACCTGCCATGTTTTGGAATAGAGCCCCTACTTAACTACTGTATCACACTACAACATTACGCAGTTACAGCATGTGCTGCAGAGATGACTAGGTTACAGCAGTCCCAGAGATGTATTACTAGGTGGATAACAACAGCAGGATTGCCAAAGCTGGTTATATAAATTGTAAAGAGTGTGCATACTCTAAAAAGCATTGTTCCTTTCTCAGACAGACAGAGACACACACACACAGTTGGCCTATCATGGAATAGAACCCTTATCTAACTAGTTTATCACACTACAGCATTATGCAGTTACAGCACACGCTACAGAAAGTACTGGGCTACAGACGTCCCAGAGGTGTATTTCTTGGTGGGTGACATCAACAGGATTGCCAAAGGTGGTTATGTGATTTGTAAAGTGTGTGCATACTCTAAAAGGCATTGTTACTGTATCAGGCAGACAGACACACACACAGTTGGCTTTACTTGGAATAGAACCCTTAGTTAACTAATTTATCACACTACAGCATTATGCAGTTACAGCACGTGCTACAGAGATTACAGGGTTACAAAAGTCCCAGAGGTGTATTTCTAGGTGGGTGACATCAGCAGGATTGCCAAACGTGGGTATGTGCATTGTAAAGAGTGCATACTCTAAAAGCATCGTTTCTTTCACAGGCAGACACACACACACACACACACACACACACACACACACACACACACACACACACACACACACACACACACACATACACGCTCACAAATACAGTTGGCCTGTCTGGGATTAGAACACCTACCAAACTAGTTTAGCACACTACAGCATTAAGCAGTTACAGCACACACATTGAAAATTACTGGGTTACAGCACTCCCAGAGGTGTATTCGTAGGCAGGCGACATCAGCAGGATTGCCAAAGAAGGGCATTTCAAGTGTACTGTGAGTTGTACATGTCTGTTACTTGCATGTACCCTCTGCTTACTGTTACAAAAACATATTTACACCTGCTTACAACTGTCTTATGCAGTCCTAATTGACAGTATCAACAAGGCTTGTAGGTCTTTAACCCTGGACCATGGACACTGAGGTCACTGGACATACCACTAAGACATCTGGGTTGCATACATGTTGCATGGAATCTATAATGCACATCTTACTACAGATATTCCACAGTACTGAAAACAAATGGGACAGTCACTTTGTGTACATATGTACAGTACCCTTGAATGTACTGTACTCTGTGAAACAACAAGACAAGTCTACATCTGTACAACTGTCATAACTACATATATATCTATATATATATATATATAATATATATATATATATATATATATATATATATATATATATATATATATATATATATATATATATATATATATATATATATATATATATATATATATATATATATATATATATATGCATATACACAGACACAGCTATAGCTATATATATATATATATATATATATATATATATATATATATATATCTATATATATATATATATATATATATATATATATACACACATCTGAACACCCTTTGTGACACAGAAGGATTCCAAAGGAATTGACATGTACACAAAACGGAGGCATATCTTGTGTTATAACATTTAAATCTTAAGCAGTTCACCAGGGAAGGGATGGTTGTTGTGTATGTGGAGTTTGGGGTGGGGAATGATGGCTAATGTAATCTACCCCAGGTATTGTGGAGTTAGGGTGGGGAATGATGGGTATGGACTTACACCCCAGCAACCACTTCTTTGTCGCTGCTCGACGGTGGCACGGGAAAATAACATACCCAGCTGTAGTCGTGCTTGACTGTGTATTCTTTACCATTCCTAACTATGTAATACTTTGTAGACACTGATCACCACAGATGGCTACCATAGTGTGCTAAAAGACATTACACGTGTATGCCTGGCTACAGGGTAGTCACATACAAAAACATGCACACACTTGCCAGTAGTGTGCATACACGTCTTGCCTATGTAAAGGTAACTAGTACAGTGGTATGCAGTTGGGGTATGTGGCACAGTACACATACAATTACACTTACTCTGATTCCACTTCTGAGCTGGGTAACATCACAGGACTGATTACTTGCAGTGGGGAAGGGGGAAGAGAGAGGTTTAGCAGTTAACAAGGATAAAGGCCAGTGCAAAAGGTGGTATCTCTTTGGAATGCAGCAAAACCCGCTGTCATGACAGGATGCAGACACAAATACACACACACAACCACACTCAGCCATTTGCTGACACACACACACACACACACTCAGGCATTTGATGTCACACACACAAACACACGCACACAGTTGCCAGTGGTGGAATCAGAACTCCTGCCTATCTACAGATCACCATTACAGTACTATGCAGTTACGAGACACGCCACAGAGATTACACATTCCAAGGCAGTCAGACTGCCTTTCTAAGACTGAGGACAACAACAGGGAGACTGACAGTCACAAAGTACATAGCTGTAAACCTGTGTGTTTAAAGTAGGTGTCCATTACAACCTGTATGCACAAACAAGACACATCATCTGCAGGTAGGCCTGAGAGGTATAGTTGTAGTGCAACAGGAACCTGAACTGGAGTATGGCCATCTGTGGAATTGACAACTACTATCACTATACAGGGTTACAGTGGGCATTCTCATACACTTAGTAGCACAGGGCCATTTGGGATGCACTTTGACTAAAACTACAGAAGGTTATACTGGGCATGCTCATACACTTAGTAACAAAGGGCTTGTTGGATGTACTGACTCAAATTACACAAGGTGGCAGTGGGTATTCTCATACACTTGGTGGCACAGGGCTGTTTGGGATGCACTCCAATTCTAACCTCAGAAGGCCACAGTGTGCATGTTCATACATTTACATGTACAGAACACGTTGTAATGGACTCCTATTGTAAACACACAGGTTCACAGCTATGTACATCTTACCTGCCAGTATATATGCACATCATACTGGTTTACTACCTGATACCTGTATGTGGCCGGTAAATTATATATCTGTGTCTGTGCTGTGTAATACACATGCATACATGTACAAGAAGTACTGATATATATATATATATATATATATATATATATATATATATATATATATATATATGTTAAGTATACACATTAATGCGTGTGGACACGACAGGCAATAGGTTACCTGGGTCACACAGCCTGATGCTACCTACAGCATGTGTCACACACCTTGCTGCCCTGAAAGGCATACATTGATAACAGGTTGTGGACAGTGGCATTATACATGGAACAGTGGCATGTGCAAGCATAATGTGTGAGCCACATTGTGTAATGGTACTGAGGTGCAGGTGTCAAGATGACCTCTCTCGGCTGTGTTAGTAGTTGTCATTATTAACAGGACTGCTACCTTAAGTATATCTCACATTGGTCATATACACAATTTCTACTGCTGTCCATCACCTTATATGAGACATTTGCTACCAATCACATTACTGCCACTCGCAGTGATGTCATGGTATGAGTGGCAACTGCTAGACTAAAACAATGAGCCAATGTCCTGCTGTTATTATGAGGTTGTCCAGTGTCTGTCATTCTGGGCTGTCATGACTTAATGACAAGCCTTCAACACAGAGCACATACATCCATGTTTCACATGTGTGTGTGTGTGGATAATACCTAGGTCGCATTTATCCATATAGCCACATTCCAAAGCAAATGTCCTACACCCAGAAGTAACACCCTGACACCTACAAGACAATTGCATTGGATGCTTATGCTAACCAGTGCTAGATGCGTGGCTTTAGTAATTCATTTGCTCTATGTAGAGCCTACAATTTGGAATACTGACATCTGTGCAGTGAGGAACACCTGGCTGAAGGCTCTGTAGTGCACAATTGCACTACCACCATATAACTCAGATCCAGACATCTGGGCCATAACAGTGGAATGAACCATTCCAGGTGGTGGTGTACACATATTCATAAAGGCTACTCACATGTAAAGACCACTACTCTGACATAACGCATCACAGATGAGTCAGGTACAGGTGACAGTGGCAAATGCTGCATTCTGGGCTGTATCCTCATATACATCCACCACTTTGTCCCCAGACTACCAACACACACCCATATGTGGTATGACCTAGTATAGTAGACCACCAGATAACCCTTGATTGGTGGACTGTACCTAGGCCTACATCAACTGTGCAAAGTAGCTATGTACAGACACAGCTGCATAATGTGTTATGCAATGCAATAATACCACTGTTTGTAACCAGCTCAGTTGTACACATACCAGGGTTCTTCAGATGTTGTCAGCATTAACACGGCTGACTGTTACTGTACACCAGTAAACAACACCCTCATGGTTAGATATGACCTAACTGTACCTGCCCTGGATATGTACATCCCACACTCATACAACATAAATGACATTACCATAGCTTTCGTTATCCTTTATACATACAGGTGGCTACAGTCATTACACACATGCACATGGCAGATACCATGCTAACAGTACATAAGGTTTGATATCTACGTTAACAGAGGTAATATTCCCTCCCTACAGCTCACCCATGACACCTATCATATCATACAGCACCCCATGTGGCATGTATGTCTTTAGACATGTCCACCTAATGCCATGCCTACAAACGTACCCAAATAACAGGATCATAGGATCTACACAAGGCCTGTATTGACAGACACAGGGAAATCCAGCTCTGTTCTGTATGTTCCTGAGTAGTTACAGGTTATATGTTCATGACATGAACAGCCATGTTTGACCAAACCTCCTATATATACCCCATGTCAACAATTGCAGGCCATGCATGCTGTGTGCTGTCTGGACATTAGCCTTAGTACATAATAGCCAGTACATGCTGGGGTGAGATGTTTACAAGCCAAAGACCTCACATATGCTTGAATGAGTGTACTGCCTCGCTCTAACAGAGCACATTGCTGGCACTCTTCAGTAAACATGAGGTGTGTGTGGCAAATATGATGTGCTCACTGTTGACCTTTACAGTGCCCTGGCTTCATCATGGCACTGTCAAGTTCCAGTTTGTATGAGCATGACATGGAATAATGCTGTGTGTGTCTCGCTGGTATGTGCTGTTGTCATATATGTACACTTGGCTACTCTGTGAAGGTGGTGGTGTCCTACCAGTACATGAATACAACATCCATTATGGTGTAATGCTCAGCTATGTTTCACACATGGCGTGGGGAAGGTGTGGAATGTATTCTCTTGACCTGCTAGTGCACTTACTGATGTAGACCGCTTATGTGTACATGTATTGATGTTTGTGTAGATTCCATGTGTGTGCAGTGTCTGATGTCTGAAGGTGACTGTTATCTTAGTACATCATGCTGTTGCAATAGAGCCTCAGCATTTCCAATGGTATATGGTGATATGCTCTAAGTACAGTAAGCCATACATGAGGTATGGACAGATGTTTGGACATGACTACTACGTGGTGGGGCTTCTTTGCAGATGAATGATTACTGAGGACAGCTCACTGGTGTGTTATAACTAGTCCTACAATAACCTGTGTAACTGCTAAGGTTAGGTTTTGTTAATTGAAGTGGATGACAGACAATGTAGAATGCTGTAAGGGTGACACTGAAGACAATCCCCATGACACCTTGAACAGTAATACCTCCCCTGTGGATATATTGTGCATATATCAGCACAGCTGACAAAGGAAAGAGTCAGTAAGCTTTATACCAGATGCGATAGTGCTGTACTTCTGTCATACCTATCATGAGATAGGCAGGCGTTCGATTCACAGTACTGGCACATGTGGGTGTATGTATGTCCATATATGTCACGTAATGGTTGGGTATACATCCCACATGTTATCACTCTCCTGAACACTGTTGTTGACACCAGTACAGAGTGAAGTGTAGAAAGAAAGGCATAGGATAGTAGTTGAACCTCACACATGTAAAGTGTCTGTATGTGTGTGGCATAGGTATATATCTTTGTGAATGCCAGTGTGTGTGTGTGTGTGTGTGTGTGTGTGTGTGTGTGTGTGTGTGTGTGTGTATGGCTGTCCATGTGTATGGCTGTCTGGTCCTTGGAGTGAGGCTGTATTTCACCATAGTGTAATGTTAATGCCCCTTCCCCCATCCACTCAATGCAATCTAGCATACCTGTTGATATCATCAATTGTAGACTGGCATTCTAGCCACCTGTTAACATGTACACCCTGAGGTGTGACCTGTTGTTACATAGCCTACTGATGGACCCCTCTCCCCACATAGACTCACTGCACTGTAGTATCCCTGTCGATGTCCTCGATCTTAGGCCATTCCAACTACCTGTACATGTGTAATCTCTGTGGCACGTCGTAATTGCGTAGTACTATAATGATGATATGCAGATAGGCAGGGGTTCTCATCCAAACACTGGCAACTGTGTGTGTGTGTCAGAGTGTGTATTACTGTGTCTGGGAATCCCTGAATGTGTAGGTGTGTCTGTGTTTGCATGCTGTCATGGCAGTGGGTATTACTGCTTCCCAATGAGAAACTATTTCCACTGGCCTTTACCCTTGTCATCCGGCATACCACTCTTTTACCTCCTCCCCGCTCCACTTAACTATACCTGTGATGTCACCTACTATGAATGTGATGGCTCTGAACACAGTAGCTTACTACACAGCTATCATGCTCTTGGATCATTAGAACAGTAAACATAAATGAAACATGGGAGAATATAACTGTTATGTGGAAGCTACAAAGTGCATGCAGGTATTGTCATACTGACCTGTGGGTAGTCAACATGTACATATGGGACACTAACCGCAAAGACCAACACCCCCTGACATATGCAACTACACCTAAAAGAGGAAGGCAGAACGTCAAGATCAACATGCTGTTAGTGTTGTTACACATGATACATGCTGTCAAACGTACAAAATGCATTCTATAACTGTAATACATGGTATGTCTGCTGCCTGTCAACACTACTCAACAATATTAATCTACAATTGTCTACCTAGTATGTTCACCCTGTGCATCAGGCCATATGAGCATGTCCCTGCACAGATGCTGTTGATGACAGGGATGTGGCACAGGCATCATCATATGCACAGGGTGATAATGTTTGCCAGAGGCCTAGGCTGCACCATTGGATGACATGATGTGTGTGTGTTAAGGCCTGTGATATCATTGGGTGTTTGTGGATGGTATGTGTGTGTGTGTTGAGGTGCCATACATTTGTTTCTGGTGTGTGTGTATGCATGCACACAGGACTGGCATGTGGCTGGCCTACACAGGGGTATTATTGACAGTTGCAGACTGCAAAAGGCAGGTTTCACAGTTCACGGTGTCCGGCCATGGCCACATGACCTGCACCTGCCAGGGGTCTCACGGGGACTACCAGGCAGAGGTCCAGATTGGGTACTGTCTGTTGACATATGTCCACTGGAATTGTGTCCCTGTTGTGACCATCCAGGACAACATGCACGTGGCCTGCTGTGTCCTGGTGTGGACTGCACATCGCCTGCTGCACTGCTGCTGCTACCACCACTATGGGAGCAGGCATGTGCAGTAGCATGTTCACGGAAACTTTCAGCAAGTGATGTAGCTGACCTTTGTCCACGTGCCCGATGCCTCACTTCCACCAGATGTTCCAGCACAGACATTCCATGCTCGAGGATTGACATGCCACAGTCAAGGACTGCCACCATGTCACCCAATCATCTATCCAAAACATCTGCAAGATGATGGTGAGCATTTGCAAGTGCCTGGATGTTGTCAGTTAATGAATGGACAACAGCCCTCTGAAGCCTCAGACTTTCCCTGTTGTGCTGTTCAGCACGTGCCTGTGCCTCCATTACAGCCCGAAACATGCATCTGGTGACTCCAGCTGATGTGCTTTGTCTTGCAGGGTCATGTTGGCCAGTGGTCCTCCTATGAGCAGTGCTGGGCACATGCCTGTGTGGGACATCTCCAGTCAGTTGACTGGGATCATGGTGTGCAGGCACACCTTCCATAGTCTCTACACTTCCCTGTTCCATGCTACCAACCGCCAACTGTCCTTCCTCTATGGCCAGTGGTGATGGGGTATGTGTAGGCAGGGGAACTGTGTGCAAGGATGAGGGGGAGACAGGTGGAATCGCAACCAATGGCACAGATTCAGCCTCTGACAACCCTGCCTGTGCCTCAATCATACTATCATCATCACTGCTAGAGTCTGTGGGGCACTAACATCAGGTGGACCATAGGAGGGCAACACACCTACATCAACACCTGTGAGGGGAAGATAAGAACTGTACATGACAAGTTATACTAGACACACACACACAGACAGACACACCACACACACACACACACATGCACATACACACACACACACACACACACACACACACACACACACACACACACACACACACACACAGACAGACACACACACAGACACACAGACACATACAGACACACAGACACACACTCTACATGCAGGTGATATGGCAGATGGCATTCAGCTTAAACAATTATAGTTTCAGCTTAGGCAATTATAGTGGTAGTTATCATACATCCCTGAGTTGCACACAACAGCATGCATGTGTTATAGCAGACCTTACACAATTATAGTGGTGGTTAGCATACATACCTGTATTGCACCATTTGTGTTAGTAGCCTATGCCCCATGCCTGCAACATAATGCATGCACTTTGTACCATTGCACCATTGCACTGCACTGCCATGGTGTGTGCAACATACACCACATGTTAACAGACCATCACTGACCTTTGTACATCTGGCACTGATGCTTTGTGTTGGCCACCGCTCCTATGTGTGAGGACACGAGGAGTAGGGTATGTCGACTGCATACTATGTTTGCCTGAGCCCTAGCTTGCATATCTCCTCCAAAGCAGTGCATGTCTGTTCACTATTATTCTGCCTACCCCTGAGCTGAGTCTAGACATTGTGCATGTGGCTGTACACTTATGTTTGACATGGCTGTCCCTACTTTGCAATGGTGCCACAGACCAGCACAGGTTTACAGTACACAGGCCTGCTGTGTGGTGTATGACCTTGCCAATCACATGTAATATGACATGTATTCTGCTGACATGTTGAATGACATGCATACATGTGTAACACAATGGTGTCCTTTTTAATCTACAGTACGGTAATGATGTCCCAGTGCAGGACGTGTTATACTAACATGGGCCTTCAGCTGATGTTCAAGACATGTTATGTGGTGATTTCATGTTATGCTTACACAAGCTGTGCACAGGCCTGTATGATGTTTAGTGTTTCACATCTGCACTATCACCATTACACAAAGGCCATAGTTGTATTGTGTCGAGCCAATGTACAACAGGGTGTACATACATGTACATCACTTCTACTGTGTATGTTGCTTCATATCTCTGGCCATCCTTCATGGCCATGTGTACACATGTTCTGTCCAATGGTTGTGATGGCCATATTATTTCACATGTCAGTGTTATCCCATATGACATACACCCACAGATGTCATATGCTTCACTGAGGACAGGGTTATGCAGACAAAGGGTGGTATGTATGGGATGTGAGACATATTTTGCAGGATAGTTGAGCAGTGTTGCAGTCAGCCCACTACATGTCATGGACATGTCAGATAGAACATGACATTGTGTGGCATACATAGCAAGGGTATAATCCACAAGGGTGTATCCTGTGGGTCGGTCATACTCCGGCTCCAACACATATGCTCTCTGGACAGTACTGTTCATATTCCCATCATGTGTAATGCTGATATGTAGTACCTGTCCCTACAGTGAAACACACCTCCACCATTGTATTCTCTGTTGTCCACACATCTGGCAATGACAGTTTGGAAGGCTTAGTGTAGGTGTTTCATATAGTCTTCAATTGTTTCACATGGGTAAACACTGTGATGCATTGCAGGTCTGACCAGTGTCCATTAACAGGACCACCATACATTATGTGTATGTGTATTATGGCAGATAGCATGCAATTAATATGTTCCATGCATTATCAAGCTTGGTAAATATTAACAATCCCACCTGACACAGGCTGCTGTCGCTGCAAATTGACAGAGATACCTAAACAGAAGTGTCACAGTGGTAAGATCATTATCCACACCTGTGTGATAGCTACAGGGTGCAATGTCTATGTTAGCACATAAGCCAGTGCAATACACTATACTATGGAGTATGCACATCTGTGCATACATTGAGCAGCAGACTGTAGTATGTGGCATGTGTGCATATATGCCTTGCATATGATGTTACATTACATATTGTATAGTAACACATGTAACTATGTGAAATATATTTGTGTTATATGTGCAGTAGTGACTTATTAGGCAACTCCAGGCTCGGTGGTTGAGAGACAACCACCTCCACAATACCAGCTAAAGCTTGTGGATGGAGGTCTGCATGTGTCCCCACATTGGCCAGTAGCTCCTCCATATGTGTGAGTGGGGGCTGGGTGAGAGACCCCCCACCTGTTGCACCTTGTTCCCTGGTGATTGCATTAGCATGCTGTTTCGCCCATCTTATGTGGTCATTGCAGTGTCGGCACACCTGCTGATAGGTGTGATTGTGACCCCCAACATCACTTACCCTCCTGCAGAGTTCCTCCAACAGGGCATCCCGCTGCTGTGAATCCTGTGGCACATGGCTGAAGAGTGTTGTGTGGTTGTCGAGGAGGTATGGGATGAGGACCTCATCATCCAAGTGGCTGTATGCCAGCAGTCTGCTACTTGGCATACCTGGAAGACATAATGATGGAGAGAGGTCACAGTAACTCACAGAGAAGTACAGCAGTACAGCTGAACATACATGTGTATCACATGTATTAAGATTACAAATACGACTTTGCAAATCTACATGAGACTAACACCACTGACATGTATAAATCACACACAATTGACACTTACTAGTGATGTGATGTTATCACCATATGTGTGTGTGTCATGTGATGACATTGCTCATACACCATGTGGATGTTGTCTTGACGTGGGCATGTCTCTTTGCCTGTACTGGTGTCTTTACCTATCTGCACATGCCTGGATGTGTTCACATTAATGCAATTGACCTTAATGCCATATATAGCCATTAGGAAATGACCTGTGACCCTGCAGACTTGCAAGCATGTATGTGTTTTGCTGTATACATCTACATGGCACTGTACAGCTGTGTAGTAATCCTGCCATGTATTGCCTGTGTTGCACAGGTGTAACACATGGGACAATAGCTAGCCTGATGGTATTTGCAAGGTTGGATATCAACTAAAGCATTTATGGTCATATTGATCTGGTAGGCTATATGCCCTGGGCCATTTATGAGCCTAGGCAGACAGGTTACCTAGCTGTTGGCAACAGACAGGTAAGTTTCAGTGGCCAGTTCAAGCAGTGCCACAGAACTGATCCACAGGGTTACTGATATATTTGGCATGCGATCATCAGACCATGTCACAGAGAGGGGTGATGTGCAGCTTCGCTGGACAGGGATGCATAGTTTCACAAGAGTATGTTAAGTGTATGGGCAGAGATGTGTCAGGCATGTTGTGACCCTTGTACTAGAAAGGTGGATGTCCATGAAGTATGTGTTTATTTGGGATCAGGATGTGTTAAGTGTAGCATGTCCAACACCTCTGGGTTGGACATGGCTTTATTCAGGGTAGGCTGCATGCTACATAGTGCAGCTAGGGACTGGGAAAGGCAGTGTAGGCCATCTACACATGGGCAATAACCCTTAAAGGAAATATGTGAGCTAGTATGGGTCACATGGGTGTTGAGTATGGCTGAGCAATTATCTCTATATTCCTGAATGGCACCCTGTCATGATTAGGGGTGCCACATATGACTACCTGTCTGGTGTGGTGAAGTAACTATCAAAGGCAAGAGTACTGTCCAGCTGCATCTCATACACACAGTTGCCATTATGATGACTGCTGCCTAGGTGGTAGTTCATGGGTACAGGGTTTGTAACATAGGGGATGACAATGCAATACTTAGTTGTCAGATTGTGGCCATACGTCACATACCACACATCTGACACACTAAGGCCCTTCTATATGCTGAGTAAAAATCAAACTGAAGACAAAAATCCAAAAGAAAAGTAGAAACGAACCAAGCAGAGACCAAAAAGTGGCACGGACTGTTTAATGTAGTAAGCGCTTTCGGTCGAGGTAATACTATTGTGTAGGGTTGATAAATAATAACCATTATTCTCAACCAATTTAACTTTTTAATTTAATGTGATGTCATTTTATTGTGAACCAATATATATATTTATATATATTTATATATATTTTTATATTAATTTATAGTTAAATCATAGTTTATATGTATCTTATATAAATATTTACTTACATGTATAATGTTTATATTTATTCTGTTGTTTCGTTGGGAAAAACTACAGCCTTCTTGTATGTATTTATTTCACACAGCATATTCACATTTTGGGTTTTTTAAGCATAATTAATGAATTATTCAATTAACAAAAATGTAATCTCATTAAGCCACACATTTAAAGAAGGCATCATGGTTGTCATTTTGTGTATGTCTGAGGAAGGTTGGGGGATTACCTCGACCGAAAGCGCTTACTACATTAAACAGTCCCTTCTATATGCTGAATGCAGCACACATTGAGTTGACTATTGTTCCTAGTTCATAGTCATTTGCAAACATCAATAGGCTGATGCCTTCTGTGTTAGTCTGTGTGATATAGATAACAAAGAGGGGGAGTACCAGGAATGAACCCCATATTACTGTGCCTGACACTGGTTTGATGTGCATGTATTAGTCAGACACCTTCTGTAGTGTTGGTTCTGCCAGCAGTCCAGTTGCCAACCACTCCTGTGACATAGGAATATACACATAGTTTACTGAGTGTAGCCTGAACACAGTATGGGTGATAGTGTCCTATGACCTGGCAAGGTCATGATATGCAGTGTGAATCAACCCTACTGTCATCGACATCTGTACCGAGTACATCAATTACGTTGATCACTGTTGATGGCCTTACAGACCAGACTCAGCAGGGTAGTTGTGCACTATTTCCCATTACCAATGGTGTCACCCCCTTTGTGGGGTGTGATAACTGTTGCTGTGCACCATTCAGTGTGTACACAGCCTGACATGGAGCTATGATTGAACATGATGTGTATGTGGATAGCTGAATGTTCTTATATTTGTGTAGGATACATTCTGGGATGTTGACAGGTCCCATGGAAGCTGTATGTATGGCTTTAGAGAGTGCAGCTTGTACCGGCATAGTAATTACTACAGGGGCCCTCTAGTGTACATGGATATATTACTAAGTGTACCTGTTGGGGGGAGGTGGGAGTGGGTTTAGGCTCTCCAATACCCTATTTGCATGAACGGGTGCTATTTCTGTAGGTGCAGTACTTCCCATGCCATAGTGCTGTGCAGCACGGCAGGTCTTGTCATTGCCATTATGATTAATGAGACAGCTATAGAATGCTCTGTGCTTGGCCTCATAAAATGTGGCTGATTAGTTTCACAGTAGCTTTGTGTGGTTTTATATGGTGTATCTGCATCTTACGGAGGCTGACCAGGGATCACTTACACTCATACGTGTCCACTCTTGTAACAGATACTACCTTCTGTGGTACAGTTTAAAGCATCGTACCACCAGTTTGCCTTCTTGTTTGTGCTGGGTTGAATCCTGGTTCTGTTTCAATGGCACAATCACTGCACATATGTGACTGCTTAAGGTTCATTTGTGTAGGATTCAGCATTTGCACATGCATTGTCCATCTGCATGGGTGCCATGACAGTCACCACTCTGCTCTTAGGAAACATAACATTGGCATTGGAGACTAATTATGTGTAGCATATTGTTAGCCCTGTTTGTGTGACTACTGTGATCCAGGTCAGTGGAGTCGATGGAATCCAACATGCATTGAGCGCAGGTGATGGTACATGAGGAGTTTTCCCAGTTCATAATGGAATAGTTTGGAGTAGCCATTATTATTAGACCTAATCTTCCCTATTACAGCACATTAGGACAGTTAGGAAATCCATGGCCTGGTGGGTGATCTGTCTCTAGGTGCAATTTGAATTCCACTTTGGCACAAAGGTAGTTGCTCAGCATAATGCATCTGAAGTTATGCAAGTGCAGCTAGCATAGGGGTGTACATATCCTTCAGGAATATGGATACACTTGCGGCCCATGTGTTCCAGTAAAGGATAATGGACAAGAGGTGAGGTATGTGTTATAACATGGTCATGCAGATGTGCTCTCCAGAGCACTGAAACATGTCTCAGCCACTGCACACATATGTTCTCCATGTTAGGGATTGACATATGTGTGTCTGTATAGTGTTTCTAACATGTTTCATTGTGTAGCGAGACCCGCAGTTTATTGCTTGGCTGTCCCTGTAACAACAGTGGACCTTCACTTGAATTGTGCATAATGAAGGCACTATAGAGGAAGCATGAGCCCTAGGCAGTATCCAGATTCCCAGGGGTGACAGATGCAGGCCCTTCTGGAAAAGCATCATGGTCTGTCAACCATGTTATACCAGGCAGACAGATACTGGATACCCTTTGACTTGCCCACTAAATTAGACAATTGTGGAATACAATCCTTTTGTCCCTGTACTGCAGTATCATTCTGGCCAATGGCAGAATGCTACCCAGGCCTTGGGACATACCTGCATGAGCTACAAGACCTGACATTTCCTACATGTGTTTCCATACAGTCCAGGCTACTGCATCACAGGTCCTGCACAACAACATGGAATATGCCAGAGCCATGTGTATAGTTCAGAAGCTTGTCTGAGTGTATGGGTATGTGGCTAATCATGACAGACAGGCAGCTGACAGTATGTATGCCCTCGTATAGGTTGGTGTGTAACATAGTGATAGAGTTTGCATTCACAAATGTGTACTGTTGGGCATGTTTCCAGTCACATGTTCTGAGGTGTGGCAGAATTATGCAAACTATATCCTACAATTTGTGTATTTCGGTGTCTGTCTCTTCCTGCCTGGGTGGGTCACTTGTATGGCCAGATACTTAGAAGCGTCTGTGAATGTGTGTGTGATTTCTGGTAGTGTGTTTGGGTGTCCTTACTGTGTTCTGGTAAGGGTATGCGTTGGTTGTGTTGATGAGCTGCATGTGTTAACCTACACCTCATGACTGTCCAGTCTAGTCATGGCTGTAGACTGGGCTGCTTTCCAGCTTACTCCTGTAGCTGCATCCCAGACAATGTGTGGGGGCATGGTGTTAGGTGAGTTTGGCAGTGTACATGGCATTGAGATTACATTCTTCCAGGATGGCCACATACACAAAGCTGACATTAGTAAACACCAGTAGCTGACTATTGGACATGCCTGTTTGAGCATTCAGTACTACAAGTACCAAGTACTGTATTTAGTTTACTTATTGCTTATGAAGATGTTTTAGACAGTGATGCTCACATGTAAATAATTGTGTTATGGATGTGACAACACTGGCTATAACGGAAACATTGTAGCTACCTTTAGCAGCAATCCTCCTCTGAGGAGCACATCATATCCTGTTAGTTGATTACAGAGGATGCAAGTGTCTACAGGTCTGTTTCCTTGTCTGGGTATATACTCACATATCCACCAGGACTATGAGCTCTGTTGGGCACAGACACCCACTCTCCAAACAGAGTCATGTATCAATAGACTCTGATGCCCCTATCTACACAAACAGGATATAATCTAATCGCCTATGAAGCAGCTATTCCACCTGGGCAGCTGTCTCCTACATCTTACACTCCTACTGCAGATGTTACACTGGAGTTAAAGATGATATGCAACCTGTTTCTTTATCAGTGCTGTGCACTACCTTACATACAGTATGTGCAAGCGGCTGTTAGGTTGGCAATGAGAGGTTGGGCTACACAAACCAGGTAGTTCAACCAGTGTGTCTCTACTCTCAATATTCATTCTATGTAGGTGTGCACATAGCCATTTGGCCCAGCCTTGTAACAAGGGTCACTACACATTTGCATAACATGTACACATGCACGACTGTTATTGCTTGCAAATGATACTAGAGAGGTCCAGCCCTGTAACAAGGGTCACTACACATTTGCATAACATGTACACATGCACAGCTCTTATTGCTTGCAAACGATACTAGAGAGGTGGATATTACATGCGTTATGTGCATGGATAGTTACCTGGCTCATTCAATTATCTTTGCTATCATGCTGCTAAACTGTCAGATGAATACAAATAATATGTATCCTGTTACTGAGTATTGTAATTGCTAATAGACATAACTATTGTTGGAATAACACAACAGAACTGCTATGTAGAATAGAATACAGATCTGCCTAAAATACTGTACATTACACAGTTATTGGCACAATATCCCACAATGCACACCATATTTGCATGGTAAGCCCACCTTTAACATGTTCATCTTACTTATACACCCATACATATGTCAGCTGTTACAATATGTCGACATATACTATCCCCTGTTATAGCACATACTTGTTGGACCAATCCTGACACTGACAGTGGCTGGAAGTGAATTGGGGGGTTCCAAGCTCATATCATCCCTTTTGGTGTATGCGGAGTTTGCCGTGAGACCTACAGCAGTACACACATAGAATACTGCAAGCATTACTACTGCTCAAAAATGCATTGCTACAAGATAGCTATTTCCACTATATGCAATGATTACACTGTAATTCTTAGAGTACAGGTACTACATACATAGACATACTACATGTTATACATACCTTTCTAGCAATCAGAGGTGTTGTTGACTAGTATAATACTCATTTTTGGTTTGTCTTTCAGTGTTTTGTACTGTCCTACAGGTAGATACAGATGTTTTGAATGTGTGACAAGGCAACCTTTTATAGTTACAGTTCAGTAACATGTGCTATCCCAATAATCAATTGGTGTTCCTAAGTAGCTAATTACATGCACATCAGCTGCACTGCTACTGCCTTAGCAAATACCATGACTACAGTGGAGTATAATTGAGTACTCCACTTGGGCGTTGTCCCTTTGCCTTACTTGTGAGGAAGACAGCGTGGAAGTGTTTGGAATCTATTGCAACAGCTGTATGGAGACGAACAGCAATATATTGTGTGTAATGCCTAGAGGATTTGGTCTAAATGTGAGTACTGCTGTTATATTTCTGAACATTGCTACTTGTGCAGGGTTTGTCTGTACCTAATACTTCTGCATATGTTTCAGTCTGGCCAGGTTGTTTGACCAGCTCATGGCTGCATAGCTATGCATATAATGTTAGGGGGTTTACAGTGTGCTTACTAGACATACTTAGTTTGGTGTTACTGTGTATCATACTGTGCTGATAATCAGTACTCGGTAGCACTTCCTGGTGTACGAACCTTTCAACTCTCTGAAATGGGATTAGTTCATACAAACCCTATTACATCAGCAGCTGTTCAATTGGATAACGGCAACTATTTCACATACGGCCATGTTAGTGTGTCTGTGTCCAGGTATGTTAAGGTTTCAGCAGATGTTGTACAGTAGTTGAATAATTGGTTATGGTATAACAGTATGTACTGATGTAATTATTTTGGTTGTGGGGTAGATGTTGATGGGTGTACATAGCACAGGCAGGTGTGTAGGAACCCCTTTTATACAACATCTATATGTGTGTAGGTGTTCTTTCCCTATGTGAACACCTATCCCTTAGTGGACTAATACTATGGTAATTGCAGGCTGATTCATTAAGGCATTATTAAATACTTCCTGCAGGTACTGTTAGTCCTTGAATCCATCAGAATGTAATAAACTTTTGCAAAATGAAAGCTGTCTGTGTATTTCTGTCATAGATATTTGCAGTCATTGCAGTTGTGTTGGTGACTGTGTCCATAGAACATATTTGTAATAGTGTATTGGCATATACTCTTCATTTGTTATGTTCATATTGTTTTGGGGGGGGGGTATCTGTGCATTTAAGGTTCCAATCCCGATAAAGACAGGGATGTTTATCATGTGCAAAAGTATACCTTAACCACAGATTGCATATATAGGTACTAATCGTCTGTATAATAAACATTTGAAACACCCAAATAAACCCATGTGTGCTGGAGAGTACAGTCAACAGAGAATGCAATGTTATGTCAGCACATAGTGAGATGTTACTGCACTGACATGTATATATCCTGAGTAGTTAGCAGATGTGGCTGTGTTTGCGCGCACAGGTTATACATTACAAAGTTTGTTTAACTGTGTTTAACCGCTGCTTTAATGTCACACAAACACTTTTAAACATGCTGACAACTGCTTAAATGAGCCTTATTCTAGAGTAAAAAACATTTGTAAAGCATTGCAGGTGTTGAACCCTGGACCATGCACACTATATCCATGGGACTTACCACTAAGCCATCCTTGGCGTATACATGTTTCATGGTTTTGAGACTACACCTTATATCATATGCATTTCACTGTAATGATCACAAATGGGACAGTCACTGTGTGTACATATGTACAGTACATTGTAATGTACTGCAGTTTGTGAACCAACACATTAAAGTCTACATATTTATTACTATTATAAACTAATACGAATTATATATATATATATATATATATATATATATATATATATATATATATATATACGTCAGTGATGTCTGAACACACACACACACACACACACACACACACACACACACATATATATATATATATATATATATATATATATATATATATATATATATATATATATATATATATATATATATTATACAGTAACATTAATATAAACATCTATGAACACCCTTTGTGACACAGAAGCACCCCAAAGGAACTGGAGTATACACAAAACACATGCAGCTCTGGTATTATAACAATTAATATTAACCTAATTCACCATAGAAGCGGTGGTTGTTGTGTATGTGAAGATTGGGGTGAGGGAGGAATGATGGGTAATGCAATCATGCATCAAGGAGGGCCTGGGTTGGATGTCCAATAAGTGAACTGGAGGGGTATACATGGAGTATGGGGACAATATAAAAAGGACATAAAGCAAGAACCTTTCTTCATAATACTCCCTTCTCATGTCACATTGCAACACCTAATTTCATGTGTTCCAGACAAACAGCAAATCCCATGAAGGGCAGACATCTGTTACCACTATTAGTATAATATGTAGGTCCCTCATGACATCATCCAAGGCTAACATCAGCAGGAGAATACACAGGGATTTGAAAGATAACCACAAAGCTTTCTTTGGCTATGTCAAGGATCTACGTGGTGACACACAGATTTGCACTGTGCCGGTGAAATATAGCATGAAATATGCTGACCCTACTGATATCGCCATCATCCTTGCAGATACATTCAGTGCATACTTCACCCTCTAAAGAGTCCACAACACTACCGGAAAGGTACAGTATCCCACACTTCAGAGACACACAGGTGGAAATGGCCCTCTCTAACAGCAGAACACAGCATCAATGGAGGCAGATGTTGTCCCAGACTGCATCTTGCAAACTGTACAGGACAACCTGCCCCCCACCTAATTAAGCTTTCCTACCTCAGCCTCTCAACAGGCTACATGCCCATACAATGGCACGTGGCAACGGTTATTCCACTCCATCAAGGTGGTAGCACAACTGACCATGGTAACTACCACCCCATAAGCCTGACTAGCTTGGTCTGCAATGGTATGGTTTGCATCCTCATGGCACTCATTAACAAAGACATTGGTAACCTCTGAACACGTGACCCAACCCAGGTCAGCTAGGTTTAGTGCAGTTCATACCTACTGATCCTGTTTGACATCTTAAATACAGTCATCAAGATGTTAGATGACGGGGGAGGTGGTTCACACATACTACCTGGACCTCGCCAAGGCTTTTGACACCATGCCCTAATCAGGTATTATTGATAAACACACCAGTCTGTACATACACCCATACATCACAGGTTGGGTTGCCAACAGGCTTGCACACAGATCCCTCATGGTATGACTAGCGGTCTCCAGGTTCAACTCTTGACCAATCACGATGGGTGTCCCACAAGACTCAGTCCTGGGAGCCCTACTTTTTGGCATATACATCTCAGAGGTACAGGCAAACACAGGTTGACTACGGCAGACCATGTTTGGCAATGACTGCGAACTGGGAGCCATGATTGATAGTCCAGCTGACACAGACATCCCTCAAGGGGCATCACAGAGAACGTCGCAGGGTGCCAACATCATGGCCTCTAGCCAATTGCCACTAACTGCATGGTCATTCCATTGTAGAATTGGCACCCACATATTAACACATAAATGGCAGCCACTTTAATATGGACGAGGTAATGGGGTATCTGAAGACTAAGGTAGAGAGTGATCTCCCCTTTGACAGCCATATCTCCACAGTAGTTAGGACATCCTTCTATGTAGGCTATCTGATTACTAAAGGATTCCCATCTAGACATACTGGGGTTATAGTGCCCCTTGACTCATCACTCATCAGTCCCATCATAGGGTATAATAACCCATGTGAGATATACCTCAGAAGACACTTCCAACAGCTGGGAGGTCCACAAATATACCTCGCCAAGGGGAATATTGGCCTCCAACATATGGCCTATGCAGCCAGACTGAATAAACTCCTGCTTTACTCAGTGGCATCTCATTTACCCAGAGATGATCTATGCTGGCCAGCACAGCCATGTTGAACTCAGGCTTGATGGATATGCTCCACCTATGGGAATCCATGTCACAGTGAGCCACACACTGTAGTGAGCTGAACCTTACCACAACAATAACTGGAAGATGCTGGAGGGACAGCTTCCTGTCACAGACACTCCCCATACTTTGGAACAACATCCCTAACTACATTATACAGAGCCCCTCACTAACAGTCTGCAAGAGAAACCTTGAAGAGTGGATGGGGAACAGTAGATGCATCCTAGGGATCCCGCCATTGGCTCTGCTCCACAGAGGGACAGTTAATGAATCAATGGGGTGGCAAAAGCTGACACATTTTGGCAGGGCTTATGAATGGCTTCTGGCAGTTGGCCAAGTACCTACCTATGAATCTATAAATACAGTAACTGCATATGCTGATAGCTTAATTTACTGTTCAGGTGTTGACTTACCTTGTGCCAATGGCAGTTGTGTGTGCAATAGTTGAGGGCTGCCTATGTTGGAGGCACTCAGTAGACTGCCTATACATGACAATTTACAGGTAGTCTTGTGTGTGTGCCATCCATTTTTACTGTGTGTGCAGGTGGAAAAAGATGTCAGTGCCTAGGTGCCTACACTGTCAGTGTGTGTACTATATGTTTCCTCTTTGCCAAGGTATGGGCATACTGGGCTGCCTCCGTCTGCCTACTGGGGCTGGCTCAGCATGTTCATGGTCTGAGTACGTCTGTGCCTGTGGGGACCTTGACAATGGTGGTAGGCTGTGAGGGCCTTCACCAGTCTGTCCCTGCTGCAGCTCCGCAGGACCATATTGTGTAGCATGGCACACACTATGAAGATGTGGGCACATGTGCCTGGAGAGTACTGTAAGGCTCCACCAGATATGTCCAACCAATGGAACCATGATTTCAGCATCCCAAACACATGCTCTATGATTATTCTGGTTTGTGTGTGTGCCTCATTAAGGCATTCCTGCATGGGTGTGTGTGCATTTCTGATGGGAGTCATCATCCAAGGTTCCAGTGCATAGCCAGCATCCCTCACCAAGTGGCTATTTGGGATGTCCCTCCTGGCAAATAACCGATACAGCTGTGAGGCATACCAGATGTGGGAGTTGTGATAGCTTCCAGGGCTGCCAGCACACATATCCATGATAATGCCCTAGGCATTGCAAATGACCTGGCAGTTGATGAAGGGGTATCCCTTGCAGTTTATGTAGTGCCTACCTTGCTCAATGGGTGGTGACTTGATGTGCATGTACGTGCAGTCTATTGCACCCAGTACCTCAGGGTATTCTGCCACACGGTGGAAGAGACGCATCTTGCTGGCCAACTCCTCCTGCATTCGGGGGAAGTATATGTGCTCATTGGCATGTGGTAACATGGCATCCAGGAACTGGTGTAGTACCCTGGATACTGATGCCTGTGAGATCCCTATGATATCCCCAGTTGGTCTTTGAAAGGTACCTGTATCTAATATTCTCAGGCTTACACATACCTTCGTATCCACTGGGATGGGTTCCCTTCTTTTTTTTTTTCTGGCTCTGAGGCATGGCCGGCACTGCTCCACAAGTTGCTGTAGGATGTCCCTGTCCACCCTGTAATGCTCTACTATCTCCAGATCATGTAGCCCCTGGTAGGTTACCCTGGGTCTGAACACTCTCCTCCTCCTCTGGTGCCTGAGGTGGTCATGTACATCTTCCTCCGCACCACCTTCAGTCTCCAACACATGCTGGTGGATCAAAGCTATGGCAGCCCCTAACATGTACATACTAAAAGTTCCCTGTCTGTATACACCACTGGTGCAGAGTGTATGGGAATACACAAATGTGTGTGAGGTACTTTCACACTTTATAGTATTGTGCTATGGATGCTGCTGATGTTAGTGGGTGTGTATGAGCTATTCCAGCTGCAGTGTGTCTTAACTATTGGTTTTAAAATGAGTACTGCAAGTGTGGGGCCTTAACTGTGGGGATCTACTTGCCTGCCTTGATTAATCTGTTGCCCTTTAATTCACTTTTAAACCTGGATCTCCTCCCATTATCAGGCATGCATCCACCTGTCGTCTTTCTTGTTTTGTACTTTCTTTACCCAGTCATGGCAAAATGTGTCTTGTAGCTGATATACTGCAAATCAGCTTTGTTCAGCTTTGACCCTTTACTGTTTTCTTTGCAGTACAGCCCCTCCCCTTTCCTGTTCTGGAGGTAGCTGCTTGCAGCCTTGTTAGCTGTTGTCAATGGCCCACTGTAGGCTCCTAGGTGTTAATTAGTCATTTGTACTCCAATTTCACTGCTGCAGCATTTCCTTATTTCTTTCCTATATCTTTCATGTTTCAGCTGCAGTGCATGCTGTGACACACCCCTCTCTTGATGTCATCTTTATCTCAAGGGCACACCTCGGTGTTATAATGCTACACTGTGATGTGCATCCTTACACCAGCGGGGAATCTGTGAGTCACTATTTCTCCTCTCATTTGCAGGGCATTGCCTACTAATTCCTAGCTACTGCGCATAACACTGTCACTGCCCCTTAGCAACCCTTGCTCCATAAGTATGGTGTAGCATGCTTGCCATTGACTATTAAGGGGAAATTGTGATATGTGTTTCATTACAGTTTTATTCTATATTTTTATATATTCTTTGCGATCCTCCACGTTGCGATAGTGTGACTATACATATTAAATATTAATTTTATATTTTGTATATTTTTTTTATGCCAGTGGCTATATATTTAGTCATTGGCATATATTAACAATATAATATATGTATTTGATCGGCTGTCATGGCTCCAATTTTGTTTGCAGAAATGTAAACCGTTTTCTATGGTTTACATTTCTGCATGCTTACACTACGCCTGCACCACTTCCTGAATCGCTACATACCTTCATTTGCATGCTACACTGCTGCACATAAGGTAATTAGCATACAAGGCTAGGGAGTTGTGCGGGTGTAGCGTATGCAGGTAGTGCACGTGGAAACAGCTCGTACCTGAATCGCTCAGCGGCCATATTTGGTATTAGAACGCCGACGGTATGCCTTCACCTGGCGCAAGCTTCATGAACCCCGGAGATTGTCTTTTCTTTGTCCCTTTCAACAAAAAAATGTGTGTTTTTTTCAGAATTTTCCTCATTTTTATTTTTTTATCAAACAATTTATTTCATTCTTAATTATCCTAATATCCCCTTTTTTGCAAAAAAGTAGTCCTCATTTTTGTAGTCACCTCAATATATTTACCTACCTCTTCCATAATAAATCACGTTTTTTCCTTACTGCACAAATTCTCTCTTTTTTATATAAAGGTTACTTACCTATCACTATGTAATACTTTAATGGAAACCTTTTATAGAAATATGCTCATCCCATAACTTTATTACCTTAGCCCTACACTGACTACCTCTAGACCATTTTGATGTTAATCATTTCATAGCTTTCCATAACTCCACTTTCTTTTCACCTTTCATGAGGGCTGAAGATCATTGAATCTTAATGCATTCCATCCGCCATTTTAGATCCTTCAACAATACTCAATATATAAAAATATTTTTTGTTCATATTTTACCGCTGTGATATATAAAATCCCTCTCTTTAACTACTTGTAATTCTGCTATCTGCAATGTTTCTTAATATAATTTTACATCCCTCAAAACATTCTTTTTTCCCTTCTACCTATGTTATAGTTAATTTTACCAATTATTGTTATTCTAAATCCAGAATTTGTCTTCTATCTTCTAACAGCTTAACTCTTTCACCATTCTTTGCTTTAGTACACCATACACATACTTACACACAATTATAGTGTCAGTTGGTAACTTCAGTAATAGCTGACATCCATATCATTGATCCCATACACTCAAAAGCCAACATAGCCAACAGAATCTCTATCATATTGATACGACTGCAAAATCAAACTTAGTAAGATTCGCTTTGTGACTAGTAATTTAAACTTACTACAGCCCTTAAAATAATCCATGCTCCAATTGCTTACTCCAGTCTATATCCACTACTGTCACTAAAACAATTAGATACCAGCCACAATCCACATCCCTTGTACTGCTAATTAGTTTGCAGTAACATCTAGTTTACAAGATTGTAGTTTAGTTCACACTCTGCATTCACACGGGGGAGGGGCGTCTTGCCAATACAGCCCTAGGCATGTGCTTGTTTCCACTCTTTCATAGACACACACACACACACACACACACACACATATATATATATATATATATATATATATATATATATAGTTCCCTATCAGAAGCCTGAAACACTATAAGCTTGAAAATCAAAATCCTGAAACCAAAAGCCTGAAAATTCAAAATCCTGAAAACCCAAAATCCTGAAACTCAAAATCCTGAAAACACAAAATGGACATACTGACGTCATTGTGGCTTTGCTATTGTTAGCCCTGTGGTGTTAGGTCATGCGTTGGGTTCAGGTAAGTGTGTGGTTGGTTTTATGTTAGGTTTAAGTGAGTTAGGGTTAGGGCGCATGTTAGGCATGTATGCAATAGTGACAAATATTGAGGTTAGGGGCAGTTTAAGTGAGTTAGGGTTAGGGCGCGGGTCAGGTGAGTGTGCGATAGTGACGGACCTTAGGGTTAGGGTTAGGGTCAGGGTCAGTTGGTAGATATTAGTGTCTTTATAGTGACATATTAGCATTATTTGTGTTTTCAGGATTTTGAGTTTCAGGATTTTGGGTTTTCGGGATTTTGAATTTTCAGGCTTTTGGTTTCAGGATTTTGATTTTCAAGCTTATAGTGTTTCAGGCTTCTGATAGGGAACTATATATATATATATATATATATATATATATATATATATATATATATATATATATATATATATATATATATATATAAAAAAAACTCTGCAGCTGTACAGCCATAACCAAAGGGAAATATAACATAGTCTGCCATAGCTGGTGGTGTCAGTATTGACAATAGTATCAATCAATTAACCTTGCATTGAGAAGTTGTGACAGCTGTTGTACTTACTGTCAGTGCAAACAGTGGACATAATGCATTGTGCCTTTATCTAAATATCTATGTGTCTAGCTATGTAGTTCTCTAGCTACATGCCCATTTGTCTCCATGTATGTGCGCGAGTGTGTGTGTGTGTGTGTGTGTGTGTGTGTGTGTGTGTGTGTGTGTGTGTGTGTGTGTGTGTGTGTTTGTGTGTGTGTGTATGTATTTGAAAATTTTTCCAAATGGGGTTAGTGTAAAGGCTAGGTAAGGGGATAGATTTAGTACTGTGCATGTAAGGTATTGTAATTAAAATGTGTGAGTGAGTGTCTTGTTTAGTAGTACTGATACCAAATGTTTTTTTTCGGTTTACCTTTACATGTGTGTAATGCACATGTGTGAAAGTAAAAAGACCGAAAGGACATTTTCCAGTTTTTGCATAGTCAAAAAAAAAATGTATCGAATGTGCAGTGAGCGAATGCACAGTGACATTCGCTCATTGCAGATTCGGCATTTTTGGTGCGGATTGCACTATAGTGGGGATCGGGAAATGGACCCTTTCCCCACTGTAGTGTGATCTCGGAGTTAGAATTTTAAAGTGGGGGGGCTTGCCCACCTGCATTGCATTGTGTGTTCGACATTGGAGTTCAAAACTCAGTGAAGCTGCTGTTCAGTTTGCTGAGTTTCGAACTTCGGTGACGTTCGACATCCAGAATTCGGCATTCCAGTTCACCCAACGGGCCGTTCGACAACATGATTCTCAACATTTCAAAGGTAAACTGTTTTTTTTCAAAACATAATGTGTAGTGTTGGTGTTATCAGCAAGGAAGGGTTAGTGTTATGGTTAACATACATTGATAAGATGGTACTAGGGGTTGAAATTAGGGTTAAGATTACGGTTAGGGTTAGGGTTAGGTCCACCCCCTGTATCTATCAGCTATGCCAGTGCCTCTGTCTTCCCTGACCGACCCATCTAGACTGACTGGTTTATGCCCCCCAACCAAAGTCACTTACCTAAGGATGCAATCGGTAGAGTGATAATCTATCCTTGAGAGAGGTAGGGAAGAAGTTAGAGCTGTTCTGACCTACTGTCATCCAGCCTAACTTCCTGGATATTTATATGTCTTAGCTTTCCCTTGAGGGATAAGTGTGAAATTGTGTAAGCACATTCCCATAGGTGTTTTCTTACTGTATGCATTAAAATCATCCCTTTCCCTCAATGCACACACACACACACACACACACACACACACACACACACACACACACACACACACACACACACACACACACACACACACACACACACACACACTTGTGAAGCATTAATGCTGTTCTGTAGCCTCAGCTGAAAAGCTGTGTCATAATACTGTCTACTGCTATGTTGCAAGAACTGGCTATGGAATGATATATACTTTCACAGGTGTTTACTCAATATTAGGTCACCAACATTACTGGAGGATGCCTTTCTCTTGTGACAATGAGCAGGGCTATTTTCTTATTTTACAGATTGCCTCTACTTAATGAGCTGTGTCGAATGCAATAATATGGTCCTCTTGAATTACAAAAGAAAACTACAAGGTAAAATTTAGAATGTAACATGTTGCCAATAAATAATGGTTACCTATCTGTAGGAAATAATTTTATGCAAACTTAAATATAAGCAATGATGTATGCTATACATAATGGAAAGCATCCCTTATATTATATTATACCATGATCCCCCCAAAACGTGCACGCTGATTGGCCAGCGTGCCCGTTGTAAATCGAGTTATACTAATGGAAAAAGGTCCGGTCGCCCGGACTTTTTTCCATTAGTATAACTCGTTTTAACATTGTTCGCTATGTTAAATGGGTTTAACATGAGACAGTTTAAAATAAGCAACGGAGATCTCCGCTGCTTATTTTAAAGCTGTCTCGCCATGTTAAACCCATTTAACATAGCGAGGCAGTGTTAAAGCAACGGAGAAAGCAAGATCTCCGTTGCTTTTTGTCTTGCTATGTTAAATGAGTTTAACATAGCGAGACAGTTTTAAAATAAGCAACGGAGATGTCCGCTGCTTATTTTAACTGTCTCGCTATGTTAAACTCATTTAACATAGCGAGACATAAAAAGCAACGGAGATCTTGCTTTCTCCAGCTTTTGCTCACAACTCTGATGTACCGCGCAGGCGCAGTACATCAGAACTGCCGGATGCCAAGACATCTGCGGAAGGGCAGTAAACAGGCATTATTATGCCATTATTTAAGAAAAGTAACAGTTTCTTTCTTAAATAATGTCATATAATAGCAATAACCACTTCTGGTGGTAATGCTAAATTTACCCACGGTCGGCTTTTGGTTATCCGGCCGCCTCGGGACCAAACCACGCCAACCGTGGGTAAATTTAGCATTACCCACACCCAGGCGTGGGTTATTGCTATAATAGATATGGTAGCAGCGCTTACAGATAAAATTAACAGCTCAAGGCATATTGGACTAATTAACATACCTGATGGCATTCTGTACAAAATCAAGAAAAAAACTAAATGAACTCCTATTAGCTGTGTAAGCTAAATGTTAGAATGCAGATATGTCACTGATCTCTGATGATAAACCATAGTAGTTATAACCATTCACAAAGGAAAGGAGGTGGGATCAATTTATATACAAACAATTTCATACAATACCTCTCAGCTGTCCAGATTTTCACAGAATGTCCAGAGTTTTGCCATAAATTTTTAGTGTGTTCCTCATAAAATGTGTGGTTTTCTGGCAAATCACACGGGATTGAAGTCACTAAACAATGACATATTTAAGTATCAGACGTCACATCCTTCAGAAAATCCATACTAACACAAATCCTGTTATTCTAGCAAATTTCTAAGTTTACAAATGTGTCCTTATTTTGGGGTCTTTCCACCTCAATATTTTATTGCTTTGTCCAGATTTCTTGTGCCAAGAGGTTGAGAGGTATGTTTCATACTCATCAGCTTAACCAATATTCTGTATAAAATTGTGGAGAAAAAGCAAACAAAACTTAATCAGAATGTCACAGAAAACCTACTTCTGTCCGATATGGAAACATATGGGTATGATAAAGAGATAGAAATTGCCTTTTGAATCTCATAGCATACTGTAAGGGTATATTAACAGCTTATCTTGACATTTACAGCAGTTCTATCCTACATAATGAAATAGCTGACAAACTAAATGCAATAAATGTCAGCGCTTACTTTGGTCAGTGGAAAAATCAGTGGTTAAATAACAGGTTGCAACAATTCAGGGCAAAGGTGACTATCTGTCCACCCAGTTGGCCAGTGGTATTCCACAGGGGACATTTCTTTTTGGACTATTCTCATATATAAATATGGGAAATTGACTTTTGATAATCGGATGTGCAGAAGACTATAAGCATAGTAACATAATTAGTCTGGTATGTGGCAGATTGCTAAGTGGTGAGTGTCGCTGCCTCACATAACTTGGCATTTCTTAAACTTTCTGATGTGGAAGAGGTGTAAAGAAAAACTAAGATATAGATTATCCGTACTGTTATACAACTGTGTACCTATTTCTCTTAAGAGGCATCACTAATGTGGCAAATCGCAAACAAATGTCATAGTTGATCCCTTTCTGGTCAGTGATCCCTGTAGTAATAATGACCAGAAGACAAAGACTGCCACTGTAGAATGGCAAAGAAACTTTTTCAAAACTATTAAGGCAATATAGTTTTCCATTCAGCGAGAAAAGAACAGCAATGATAATGTGCGATGAATACGATGTATTGAAATCGCACCTCTGCTTAATGATACAGGCTTTGGCACCACGTAGGCCCCTTTGGGAATATTACCATTCAACACTCTGATGTAACTTCCCAAGACTATGTAAGGATAATAGCAGAGCAAGCCTTATTCTGAATCACTACTCTACCTGGATGTCTGTGAGACTGCTCCACACAGTCACCTTTTATAGCCAGTTAAATACCTACTTGATTATTTTTTTTTCTTTATCATTCATTTTTGCAATGTGCCTTAATATTTTCAGAAAGGCGAAGCATAAATGAATAAATAAAAAAATGCATGTATACATATTTACATTCATACATGCATGTATAATGAATAACTGAATGAATGAGTGAATGAATGAAGTGGTAAGTACAGTCTTCCTAATATACAAACTATTACCTGAAGAATTTGCAGTGCCACATTATCTGAAAACATAAACAGGATGGTCCAGTGATTACCGTTTAATATTATTCCTTTCACTTGGATGCAAGTTACTCAATATTGTAATGCCATACCTTTAAGTTGAAAGTAACCAACAGCTGCAAAAGTCAACCATTTTGAACCCTTGTTTTCACTGTAGCCCCCAAACCTATTTCTTTATATCCTAAAGTGAAGGCTGTTTAACCTCAGAGAAAGGGGCAAAAATGAAATTCAAAAACCTGATTTTCACAATCACCAGCAATCACAGACCATGAGCATATACATTCATGATGTCACTATCTCAAGAGATCCTGCGTGCACCATCTCAAGATATCCTGCTTGCATTCTGTATGCATCCAATAATATATTTAAGCTTCTTCTCTAAATGATGAAGGCACAGTCAATTAACATGATATCTTCAATTAGTACTGATCAACAGCATAATAAATCTGCAACCCAGCTGAGCTGATAAAAACAAGCATTTTGCTGACTGCCAGGCCTCCAAGCTCCTTATATATTCTAACTCCATAGTTTTACGACAGTTGGGAAAAGAGAAACGCTGTAAAGCAGCATGCACTGATATTGTGTAAAGATCATGTCACATGACCCAGAATCACAAGTAATTTCAAGCAGTTGTATTCAGCCAATTCAAATCTCATCAGCTGGTTATCAAGGAAATATAAGGTAAGAATATGTTTATACCTTTGCAATGGCAAAATCTAAGCATGAAATACCAAATGCATATCCATAACACAGTGCCAACATTGTTATATCATATTTTGAAAATGTCTTCTGCAACACTCTACACTTTCTTGGGAATTTATGATCCTACATATCCCTCCGAATAACTTGGATAAATCCCAAATGATTATACTTATAAATATTTTCTTGTTAATGAAACTTTATATAGCCACAAATTGGTTGAATCCATCCCAAACTTCATGGGATAACTTTAAAGGTTTAGCGATAAAACATATTTTAGCACACAAATTATTAATCAAGGATCATAGGAAAAACATAAATAATCCGAAAATATGGGAGAAAATTTTCTATATTCTGTTGGCTTAATGTTCCGACTCCACTTTAATCCCTGGACATATATATTTAAATTTTTGATTAGCATTAATTATTTAGTATATTGATAAATGATCTTTTAATATTCCTTGTCAGAAGTTCCTATCTTTTTATATTGACCTTGTTTAAATGATGGAAGCATTCATGTATATAGTGTATATATTTTGTAGTATTGTTCTTATAAGTTTCATTTGAGTATTGTTTGTTTTTTTTGGTTTTCTGTAATATTGTATGATAAATCGGAAAAAATAATAAAGATTGATTATGGAAAAAAAAAAAGAAAATGTCTTCTGAATGATACAGAGTAACTCACATTCAGAATACTCATGCACCATTTAAAGGTCGGCACAGTGTTATATGATGCAAAGAAAATATTGTTCAACAATTCAGCTTTACTAAACACATTACATTGAGAGGATTGCTAAAATATATTCACTGAAAATATTGAAATGACACACACATTTTTTTTGGTTGCATCAAGACAGCATTACAGTTTCATAAAATAATTACGAATACCAATACTTAGCATTAATATTTACTAGCAATTCATGATTTTTATTGTTCTGTATTCTATGACTCATGACACTTATCCCGATATTGTACATTTCAGTGTTATGTGTGGCAGGTATGTGGTAGGAAATCAATAAAATAATTCAACAGTATGGATAGTATGTCTTTGGGAAAGGGATGTAAACATCAGGCAGAGTAACTGAGTTTGATGGGGAATCTGACTACAGATTTACAGCCTCTGATAAATGGCACACAAATGTTATAGGTGATGGGGTTGTGTTCATTCAAATCAGTTCACTAAACTCAAGTAGGTAAATTATTCTGAAATACAAATCCTGTATTACACCTGTGCCACGTGGCAGGTATGAAAACTGTTGTAAACTTTCCTGGGGTAATAATTTACTTATGTTGTCGAAAAAAAAATAAATGATTATTTTTTCTGTTTCCAGCATTCCTGTATTAAGGACAGCAGACATACAGTTTTAAGATGTATTACGTGAAAGATGTGTCTCACTATAAAAGTACTGATTCAGAACGTGGCAGTATGTAGACTGCATAATTTGGTGGCCTTGTGTCACAGACAGATTCTGATGAGGATATAATGTCACAGCAGCCAGTTCTACTGCATCTTTCTGCACCTGCTGTTTCTGTTGCTAGTTGTGCCACCGACTTATAACTGATATTTTCTCTCTTTAACGTTCAGTACAAGAACTACTGTATTGCATCATGATAAACCATAGTGGTACTTGCTGGTTGGGTCTGTGCTGATAAAAATCAGTCATACAGGTCAAGACAGGATTTGTTCTATCATAAAGCTATATAGATAACATGGAAGAGAAGGCACATCTCAGGGAACATGATAAAATAATAGCACACTGTCACCAAAAATGTCTACATGAACAACTTTATTTCAAATCACTACAGAATACCTTAGTTGTCCACCTGCAAGAAAGTATGTGAAGGCAGGTTTCTGCACTATGTTTGCAAAGGTCATTGAGAGAAGGACATATCTTCTCTAAACAAATATGAAGAGAATGTTATTTCTCAAAATCAGCCTGTCACACTTCAGCAACATACTCTGCCTTAGATTGTTAAAGTGATGCCAGAATACGAAGCCAGGTCATGAGTTTGATAATATAATGATTGATATGCCAAGGGCTAGAGATGACACTGGTTGCCGTTAGCTTCCAGACATTAAGTCTATGTCTGTATTTCCTTCTTATAGCATTACTTGTTTGAAAATGTAGAACCAATCAGACTGTATAACTATCTTGCTCATATAAGACTGTTCATTATTCACAGCTTGCAGCATTTTCTGTATGGAATGCAGTTTCTCCAATTACTCTGCTGTGTAAGTACATCTGTGCAATGCATTGTTTTGCACAATGCATGTATTTCATTACATGCTGCCTGTCCTTTATAATCCATCTCATCCATTCCCATTAATGTTACAAGCTTTACAATGTACCGAATGAAATATAAAAAATACACATTTTTTCATAACAAAAACTTACTGTATTATTTAGAAAAGAATAGTTAGGGAAACTCAAAAGAAACTCACAATGCAACGAATAATGAATATGTTTCTTTAGACATGTTTGTTTTGGCTTCCTGTCACAAGTTCAAGGCCTGAAAGTGTGAGGAGGCACTTTGACTGCAAATCATGATTTAACCAGAAAAAAACAGTGCATTGCAAAACTATTACATCAACTTTTTCCCCAAGGCAGTTGCGGACCACAGTCTTAAATATTAGAGACAGGATTAGTGTCGGGTTATGAGTTTGGATTATATTTAGGACTGCCTTCACTCTCAGCACTCCCTTAGCCATAATGGATGGCATTAAGTTTTCTGTCTAGGTTAGGTTAAGATTATTGTTAGGTTAGCTCAGCCATTACTGTACCCTAAACTAAACCATTATAATAACTTATGTTTAAGGAATAGTTATGCTCAAGGTAAAATGTATTGCCTCACAATTTATTTATTTATTTATTTTATTTATCAACTTGTTTGCTAAGTATTTGGACTGGTCAGGATCTCATTTTCTACAACAACCCGGAACCGGTGCATAGCAAGCATTCACAATGACACTAACAGTGTATACAAGAAAATGACAGCAGGTTTAAATACAATATCTAATTAAATAACAGTTACAAAGGAACAGAAAAGTTTACAGCAAGGACATAAATAGTAACACATATGCTTGAAACTGTGGATTTGAGACAGGAAATCTATAAGATTTAATGATTACACATCTAAGTTGTTTCTGAAAAAATTGCACTGATATTCAGAGAGCAGGTAGTCTTTAAATTTATTTTGAAGCCCTTTCAGAGTTTGCTAGCTAAAGATGTCAGCAGGGAGCTAGTTGTAGCAGGTGGGTGTAGGTTTACAGAATGCCTTTTCACATATGACTGATCTAAAACGTGGCCTTATTAGACTAAAAATAATAGTTATTGCTTGCTTGTTGTATGCAAAAAGTGGATCTTATAGAGAGTTTTGAATCTAATGGGAGACATTCTTGCTGGAATATGTGGCTTAGGCCAACTAGGCCTGCCTAGGGAGCCATCCTCACTTCTGTTGTTCTGTTGTTGGTGGACTTTATAGGCATTTATTTATTTTATAGGGAAAATTGTGTTTCTTATGTATAAAAAGTAAATAAATGACTAAATAAAAAAAAGCACATCTACAACAGAAGCATGGTAGATGTCTCCATTTGATTTGTTGACTTCCAGCTTGTCTCACTCATGACCTACCTAGACAAGGAATCAGGTAGATTGTGGATAGGACAGAGCAAGAAGTCAATAAATTCAAAACTGGGAGAGACCAGCTGGTAGAGAAAGCTCGGCAATGCACAAGGTTAAGTATTTATCCATTTTTTTAACTGTTATTGGCAGACAACCAGATCTTTTGGACATCTGGGAAATGGCTAGTCCTCATCTGTCCCTGATTTTGCAGAATATGCCTGATTTTGCTTGTCCTTTTATCCCTCAACATACATTTCAACAGTTTTGACTTTTGCTTTTCTGGCAATTTGATGAGGGTATATGTTAATAAAGTAATGATATACATTTAACTTTAAGACTTCATATTCTTTTGAAAATGCATATTAACACAAAACCTGTTATTCTACTAGCTTTCTAAGAACAATATTTAAAATGTATCCCTGATATAAAGGCTTTATCCCGCCATTATTTTTTTTCACTCTGTCCATATTTCTTATACTAAGAGGTTAAGATGCATGTTTCTCATACTTTTTCTAATTCCTGGCAAACAATAGTACTGGGGATTACACATAGTAAAACATTTCAGGCAGAGTTCCATGGTTCTTTTTTCTTAGAAAATGTTTGTTGATGCAACCTGTTGTCCTACTAACTAAATAAAGTTGAGTAACTCTAAAATGCTGGTCTTTCTGTAGGGGATATGACTAATGGCTACTTTTTGCTCATTATTCTGACATTGCAGGAGTACTGTAATTTGTATGAAGGAACTTGGGATGTTTTAATGTGTGGCTACAGTTTTATTTACCTTTGCTTACTTTAAATAGTCACTGTCTGCTTTCAAGACTAGTGTATATTAGTGCAAAGTAAGCTAGACTACTTAAATGGACATACAAGATATACACAGACAAAATAACTATAATTTGGCCGCCCATAGTAGAAAACGACTGCTTGCTGTTGCCCACTCATTATTCTGATTTTGCATGACTAAAGTGGAATGTATGAAGCAAAATGGAATACCTTAATATATAGAAACTTTGTGTGGAGCAAAGGTGAACTACATTACAATGACATCCTCTTCTGTCACAGTCAGAAGTCTGAATTTTACATGGAAGTGGTTATAACTGACCTGTGCGGATAGAGTCTTTCTGGATGAATGCAACTGACTGTACTATGATTTGCTTGATTTAAATCATCTTTCAAAAATAAGGCATAAAATGCATCACAGAACATATAGACCTTTGGACTTTCTGGTGGCGTGATGACCTCCATAGTGCATGGCTGTATAAGTAGACTTTGACATAGGCTTAGTATTGGCCTCTGTTTTGAGCTCCATCTATTCTAAAATCAACCCTTCTTGGAAGAGTGCACAGGAAGTCATTATAATTTCTGTTGGCAGGAGGGGGGCTAGGGACAATGCCCTTATCTCTTTAATTTTCTTCCCAAGCCTCAAAAGTGTGCACAGCTTTGGTTGGGCTGGGTACAGTATGGTCATTATTTCTTTAACATTCAACTTCAGAGGTGCACACAGATGGTTACTGTAGCTTGTATGGGAACAGTATGTGACTAGGATTAACAAGATGGAAACATTACTGTGATCATTTTTTTATGCTTTCCTCACAAAACAACAATGCATATAAAGGTGACTGTCTTTTGTGGGAGTGTAAGTAGGTATGTTGCTTATATATCTGACAGCAACAAGTTGAAATATATTATATTCTGTTTGTTTTTTTCAGTATCATCCCAGGCTACATCCCTAGCTAGCAGAGAGGTACACAGACTATAGATATCTTTTGTTGGTAGGTGTGAGGAGGCATGCTTTGTATATGTATGAGAGCAGCAACTTGTAATATATATGACTGTGGCCATTTGTGCTGCCACTTTTTTCCCAATCTAACATCAGTGGGAGGCACACAGAAAGTGACTGCTTTTTCAGGGGATATGAAAGAGAGGCAAGTACTATTGTATGATATGATTTATGTAGGATTTATGTATTCTTGCAAACATTTGTCTTCTCTGTTTATTGTGAACTGTTTGTTTATCAGTTTTGGCCATTAAGCCTTGGATACAATGTATTTCTTCTTTGAAATAATATATATATATATATATATATATATATATATATATATACATATATACACTGACTTTCTTTCCTTATAAATTTTGTTCAGGCCTTCATTGTATCAAAAGTTTAGGGGAAAAAAGCTTTAAAAGGCATCTCAGAGTATCTAGAACCCTTGTGGCTTCATGTTGCCTAACGGAACTCAGACCTCTGGCTTAATGCAGTTATTTCCCGAAAGTGCTGTTTTAGTTACTTAGGAACTATTAAAAGGATGCAAGAAAAAGCAAAGTTCAAGAATAACAATGAAGTTCTTTCCTTAGCCAAGCCCTTTGATCATGTCATCATTTGATCAAAAAGGTTGAAAAGAGGTCTAAAATGCACCTCCAGCATCTAGAACGTCAGTGGCTTCTGGGAGCCTAGCAGCCCGCAGACCCTCAGCTTAATTCAGTTATTTCCTCCACATTTATTACACTTCATTCCTTGTCAGTTAGGGTACATTGAAAGAATGTAGGGAAAAAACAAAGTTGATGATTAATACTGAGTATCTTCCGTTAATAATGATTATTGTTCAGGCCATCATTGGAAGAGACAAGGTTGTTTAAAAAAGTTGAAACACACAGCAGGGCATCTAAAACACTCATGGCTTTTGGAGGCCTAGCACTCCCCAGATCCCTGGTTAAGTCACTTATTTCCTCCAGAGTTATTACAGCATCATCCTGCTCAGTTATGATGTTTTGAAAGGCAGCAAGTAAAAAACAAAAGTTAAAGACTAAGACTGAATTTCTTTCCTTAACCAGGATTTTTTTTCAGGCCATCATTGGATGAAACATATTTTTAAAAACTCTTAAATGCACCTCAGGTCATCTAGGACACACCATGGTTTCTCGAGACTGAGCAGCCTCTAGACCCATGGCATAATACAGTTGTTTCCTACACAGTTATGTAGTCCTGCCTTATTAGGATGTGTTGAATGAATGAATGAATACAAGAAAAAAATGAGAGTAAGACAAATTGTGGGAAGAAGAAGAAAAAAGCAATCTGGAGTGTGTGGATTGTCCACAATGGATGTAGGGCCTGGGAAGGCATTGAGTGATGTATGTGGAGGAGGGCACAGTGAAGCTGTTATTCCTGGGTGCTAGTATGTCCAGTACTGCTTACCAGTTAACCAGTTTATAAGTATGGATAGAAAGCAGAGCTATAACAAAGATGGGGAGAAGGGACTCAGTGTTCAGGGTTCAGCTGTTAGGCAGCATGATTATCATTAGAGAATACATGCCAGTTGGTCACTGCAAGTAGTCTATGTAATCATTTAATCAGCTGTGATTGCAATTGTAGCTGCTTAAATGACATTAAGTCCATATTGTGTTTATAGTAAGGGAGCTGTGTAGCAGTTATTGACTGCTGTTTGACTTCTGAAACTGCTAGAAGTGCTGGAAATTGTTTAAGCTGTGGCTGATTATCTGGCTAGATAGATGGCTAGTACCATTCTGAACTTCTTTTTATAGTGCTGATGGCACCCTTGCTATTCACTCAGAATGCATATGTGTATGTGTGTGTGTGTGTGTGTGTGTGTGTGTGTGTGTGTGTGTGTGTGTGTGTGTGTGTGTGTGTGTGTGTGCGTTGTGTATGTGTGTGTGTATGTGTGCATGTTGTGAATTGTAACAACTGGTGTATTGATACAGTTTTGTAAAATGTTATTATTAGTTTGAATTTAGCGAGATGACTGGAAGGCTGTATTCCAGTTTAGGGACAAGTACATTTAATACAAGGGCTTTCATTGCTTTAGGTAAGAAAGGGTTTAACATTTTATAGCAAAGTTTTAGTAGCCTGAATACTCTCTACAGCAAATTCAGTATGGTATGTAAAGGATAATATATGCGGTTAGGCTCCATCCTCACTACAAAAAATGTGTCTGCTCTTCTCAGAAATCCTTGTGTATATTAAAAATTAGTCTCGTTTTCAATGCACAGCTTGCACTACATAGGTTCATAGGTACTTACTAGGCTACTGATCTCTAAGGATCTTAAGAAACATAACCCTGCACTCCTATGGCAATTATTAGCCTTTATATTTTGCAATATGTATCTCCAAAGATGGGTCACACAAGTATACGTTTGCTACTTTCATGTTTCTCTTGTCCATGACATTCACCAGAGCTAACCTTGGTATGAATTTTGGTTACCCATCCATTTGTCCAAGTTACATTTGAACAGAGTAAGAAAAGTCCTCTGTTTAATCTGGGGAGGAAGCTCGTTCCCTAGGAAATGTATCCTCTGTGATAAATGCCTATCCCTCCAGGACTTCTTGTTAATTTTGAAAGGCAGATTGATGTCCCCTGAGCAGGTGTTTCTGATTCTACTGGACCTCTGAATGTGTAATTGTTTTAGTATAGCATGTTTTGTTGGGGTTTTATGCATGAGGCAGAGGTCAACTCTCATAAGCCTGTATGATACTTAGAAGAGAAGCAAGACTGTGAGATGATCTGTCTAGATTTTATGATTTAGGCATTTGATGTTTTTTATTGAAGAAGCATTGTGGTCATTACATTTCTGACAAGTGTTTGGACAGGTACATGCCAAAAGGGCATTATACTCAGTGATCAGCCTATTGATTGCCAAGTACAGAAGAACAATTACTTAAATGGATCTGGATGCCATACGCTCCAGTATAAGTTGTGCAATGGAAAAGGACTTCCTTACAATATTGGGTATGTGATGATCAAAGGACAGTTCATTGTCAGCAGAGGTTCCCAGATCTCTAACTATAGAATAAGTTTCCAGAGGTGGGGGGAGGAGGGTGTTGTTAATGTGGAAGTTATAAAGAGAGACATGCTTGGCAAAGGACATGATTATACATTTCTTGGCATTTAGTTTCAGTCCATGGTTTGGAACCAACTATTTGTTTAGGAAAGGCCCACTTGTATGACCATGTGTCCTCTTGGGAGCTTATGATAACACCAACAAAGCAGTCATCTGCAGATCTGATCATCCACAGTCCCTTAACAATAGCTTTAACCTCCAAAAAATAAATGCCAAAGAAAAATGATCCAAGGACTGAACCCTGGGGCAATCCACTAGTAACACTTTTTTTGGAGGAGGAGGTAGAGCCACTCACCATTACATCCTCTGTCCCATTTATGAGACAATTTTCTCTCAAGTAAGTTACATGAGGATTCAAATTTAGCTGGGAGAGTTTATCTCTGATGCCTGAGTGTGTAATGATGTCGAATGCCTTTGTAAAATCCAGATGGGCAGTGTGCACTGATTTGCCCTTGCTCATTGCCTCAGAAAGTTTTTCAAAGAAATGAACCAGGTTAAGTAGGTAGAACGTACCCTTGACTAATCTGAACTTGGTTGGGTTACAAGTCTGCAGGTCACCTAGACACCTATTTATTACTTCCATATTAATATTTTCCATTGCCTTGTAGATGAGCCTGGCCATGTTTATGGGTCTGTAATTACCCAGGTCTGTTGCAGCTCCACCTTTGTGCAAGGGAATTACTGTTGCTGTCCTCTATTCATTTGGCACAAAACCTGCTTTAAGGCTAATGTCAAATAACTTTTGCAGAGGGGGTCTGAATTCATATTTCAGGCTAGCCAGTAGGTAACCCGGTAAGTTATCTGGCCCCATAGACATAGACTTGGCCTTAAATAGTAACTTGAGAACTTGTTCTTAGGAGATTTGATGGGGTTAGATATGGGTATTTGTTCTGAGAATATTTGGGAGGGAGAGGGGGTGAAGTTAGAGCTGAATGTGTCCACTAGCAGACTGTCAATGTCCTCTGGGTCTGAGTATATGGCATCATTTAGTATTAGCTCTGCACTGTGCTGAGCATTGTTTCTGAGATTCCTAACATAGCTAAGAAGGCTTTGTAGTTATCTTTCACCTGGGTGGGTATTTTACCTCATGTTTACCTTTGTTAAGTTTAGCAAGATCCTTTTTGGCTTTATGAGAGTTAGATTTATTTTTACATGCAATATGTTATTTTCCTTTTGTTATATAGCTTGTTTATATTAGGATTCTAATACAGGTATTTATTTTTGAATTTTGCATTGTATTTATTTCTGAGGAGGACAGATATGCAACTATTTACATGAGCATAGAACTTGGCAGTAAAAGTTTATGTATATGCAGTAGCATCATCAAGCTGTAACTTTTTTGTATTAAATATAATACATATTTGTTAAATAAGTAGGCCCACTTGGTACCTAGTCTCATTTCAGGGGCAACCAGGAAGCAATGTCTGATTAAGTGACTTGATTAAGGTCACACAGTAAACACATGAGGGCTGATGGACTTAAACACTGTACCACAGGAGTTACAGCTAACAGCTTTCACCTTCTGCACCAAGTGCTAATCTAAGTTAGGCCATCACTCTGTTTTAGTAGAGCAGTCTTTGCATGGTCTCAGAATGCTGAGGTATTGGAGGATGCATCTGCTTCAGTCTTAAGGTGAATGTGACTGACTTGTGGTCTGAGTCTGACTGGACTGAGGAAGAGGCTAAAAAAGGCAGTGAGCAGAGCTGTCCCATATTGGTAAGGACTAAGTTCAGGATTTTATCTGCCTTTATTTGGTTGTTGATTAACTGGTCCAGGTTGTTTGTATTTATGAAGTACAGAAGTCTCTGAGCATACATCTTTGAGGATGTCTCCCAGCTGATGGTGAAATCTTCCAGGACAATGGTGTCTGTCTTAATAAATAGGGACACCATACAGGCTAGGTAGGAGGTATGGGCCACTGGAGACATAGAGCATATCCTGTAGTTAGCTATGACATAGTAAAGTGTTTTGTTTATAGCGAATTGGACATGGTTGAGTTCCAAGTTGTTATTTTTTTGTAATGAGGCTACAGATTAAATTGTTTAAGACTATAGAGATACATTCCCCTTTAGTGCCTACTTTTATTGTGGTGGGCTTATATTAGTGACAGACATTGAAGTCCTCTACTAATGGAGTGTTTTGAACCAGGTCTCAGTGGAAAAATTTTAGCCAATATATAGAAGCCTTGGGGTGAAACCTGTAAGAAAAAAGTTCATGACACTGCCAAAAGATACACCAGCCGTTTATTACATCAAAGACATACTGAGGGCTTTCACCCATCATTCCATGGGTTTCTTCAGAGTATAGTACCTAAAAACAAAACTGCTTTTATAAGTTGATCCGTCTTCAATTAATCAGTCAATTAACAATTATTTAATTGATTAAGCAGTAACACATATTAAATAATACTCTCAAGTACATTCCTAAAATGTTAATCACATAGCAACAATAACATACCTATAAATTAAAATATAAAAAATGTGAACATTACAAATAACATAGTCACTTGCTTAATTGGATAATTGAAACAATATAAAATGCTAAAATACTCTGGTCTACTTCCTAAATGTGTGGTTCCCTATGTTCTTCTTCTTTCATCTTTTCCCGGTTAGGGGTCACCACAGCGGAACTCCAGTCCGTTAATGATTGGCAGTAGATTTTTTTCTGCTGTGCCGAGGTGCCAGCTCAGCACCCAACCTTCAACAAAGGCATACTCATTCATGCATGTCTTTCTACGTTCGGGAGGACATGCAGACTCCACACAGAAGGTGCTCCAGCCAAGAATCAAATGGGAGAACCTCTTGCTGTGAAGCGACAACACTACCGCTGCACCACCAGTAAGAATAATAAAAAAATCTTGTTCAAAAGCATATAATGTTCTAAGATATAACTTGTGTGAAAATAAATATAAATATATGTTTATATATAAATGAAATGCATTATATTGTATCAGATACGATCTATATCTAAGTACACTGCTGATCGAAATACAGTCATTGATACCTGGTGGTTTATTAGCTTCTAAATGAAGCTGCCACAAACATTCTTTTATTACCAACAAAGTCTTAAAATCACCACCGGCCTCAGTCTTGGGTACCCAGTCTATTACAAAAAATAAACACCTTTTAAAATGTGCGCATACTGTACTATGTGTAAACAGGGCACTAGTTCCTTTTTTGTTTTTAATATCATAACATAAAATGCCTGGCAGCTGAGGCAGATGTCAAGATAAACCCCCATGTCTGTATTGCAATGACTGTATTTCGATCAGCAGTGTACTTAGAGATACAAATTGTATCTGATACAATAGAATGCATTTCATTTATATATAAACATATATTTAGATTTATTTTCACACAAGTTATACCTTAGAATATGATATGCTTTTGAACGAGATTTTTTATTATTCTTATTTATAGGGACCTCACATTTAGGAAGTAGTTCAGAGTATTTTAGCATTTTATATCTTTTCAATTATTCAATTAAGCAAGTGACTATGTTATTTGTAATGTTCACATTCTTTATATTTTAATTTATAGATATGTTATTGTTGCTATGTGATTAACATTTTAGGAATGTACTTGAGAGTATTATTTAATATGTGTTACTGCTTAATCAATTAAATAATTGTTAATTGACTGAATAATTGAAGACGGATCAACTTATAAAAGCAGTTTTGTTTTTAGGTACTTTACTCTGAAGAAGCCCACGGAATGATGAGTGAAAGCTCTCAGTATGTCTTTGATGTAATAAAGGGCTGGTGTATCTTTTAGTAGTGTCGTGGATATTTTTCTTATTAGTTGATGATTTTGGTTGGGATGAAACCTGCAGCCCATCTTTGGCAAAGCAGTTTAGACTGTCTACCATATCATCCCAGGTTGATATATATTGCACCCCCTTAGAATGACACCAGACTCTAAGCCAACTGTTGCATGTTAGTTACCTTTTGTTCATATTACACCATCATTCTTGGTGATGGTAGAGTTCTGCTTAAGGCTGGTTTAATACCTGCCTCAGCTATATATTCTGAGTGCTCCATCATGTTTATCATCATATATTCCAAGGAGGTACATCTCAAGTCATCCATACACACATCTACAATGAATTGTTATGCAATGATTTAAGGGTTTATGTGAAGTGGTAAATCCTGGCCCCTGTTAAGCAATTGACTATGACCATCTGTTTGCACAGCCTAGTGAGTTATGCATCTTTATGTCTCCCTGTGGAGTCACCTATGATGAGGATATTGATATGTTTGGTGCTTTGCCTTACTGAATTTGGGACTGAGACTGTGTGACTCGTAATTGCATGTTTCATGAGGGGTGCTGCCTGTGATGCTTGTTTGTGAGATTGATGAAGGTAATTGTTACTTGAGTTACATTTAGGAGGACTCTGTGGTTGAAGTATGTTACTTCCAAGAGCCTCAGAATATGTGTGTGTGTATGCTTGGTCTGAGTTGCTTGTGACAGGTTTAGTGTGGTGATATGTGGTGGTGACAGTTAACATGATACCCTGGCTTTATGTAGAAAATGGGGAAAAAAGGAGGGGAGTTGATGATGATTATGATGAGGTGGTGCTGAAGACCTTATTATTCGAAGAAGCTTCATGCGAGAGCTTTACTTCCAACAACATTATATAACTACATCTCTCAAGCACCGTAGTAAGTTGTTTAAGTAGTAGGTATTCTCAGTGAACTTGAGACAATTGCTGCATTGTCTCAGGGTGCCCATTTCAGCCAACCTGCTATTGATATACTTCAAAAGTTCAGCTTACTGCTGTGGACTGGAGGGGTGTGATGTCTACAAGATTAGGAGTTGCTTAACTGGAGTGCTATCTGTCCAAAAATTAATAATTAAAAGTCAACACACGAAGAGGAAATCACCATATGACACAACTACTAATTATTAAATACCTTCACAATATCTGCTGTATGTTATTTTGAGAACATTATGGTTCTAAGTGCTTGCATTTATATGGTGCATGGTTAATTGGCTGAGTGAGGTCACAGGCATTGTATGTTAGCATAAAAATACAAAACATTCAAACAAGCCTACTGATCAATAGCAAAACTGCACAATTCAAGGTTCTGTCAGCAATCAGATTACCCAGAAATGGCTCTGTTCTTTCTCTATTTTCTCTAGAGTTTAAACCAAACTAATTCTGACCCAGATCACAATAAATGCATTTATCCTTAAAAAAGATACTAAATTAGTGTTAATGAAGTGAATTTTGTAAGAAGTTTTTTTGTATAAGAACACTAGAATGAGCAGATTTTAAAAGAAATATTTAAAAAAGTTACGGCTTCTTGGTAGTGTACTGCACACTAAGCAGGTAGGATGATAAAAAGAAGGTTAACTTGGACTTTAGCAGTCTAAGGAAAGAAACCTTTCAGTTTGATATGCTAGTTGAATTCAGTGAGCGCCATTTACAAAGCAACCGGCATCAAGCACAATGAAATGAATAGAGGTCTTCTCCAAGGTAGCATCTATGTGGGCAAGAACCATGCTTCTGAGTCCACTGATCACACACTCCTAACCTCTAAATAGAGAAAATTGGCTTTAGTCCTGGGGTCATCACCTCTTTCCATAGTTACCTTGGAAATATATTCTTTGAAGCAGAGCTCCACCCTGTTGTCATTGAAACATTCTCTATTGGGGTTCTTCGTGGTTCTGTCCTAAGAATGATACTTCTCTAACCCTTTCTTGTTTATTTATTTATTTATGTATGTTACATTTGGCAATTAAGAAAGCATACTGGTCTGTAGACCATTTTTAGGCATACTCTGGGCCTACTGGGAAATAAAAACAGATAAAAATTATATATAACAGATATGAAAATAATCAAAATAAACAAGCAGAATTACAGAACACAGTTACCACTTTCAGACAAGTAAAAGAAAGTGGGTAAAGAGTGTTAGCTCTTATTTTCCTTTTGGACTTTTTATAATAAATCAGGTTGCCCAACAAAAAGACTTCATTTTGACTTAAGCAGCTATAGACTTGTTAGCTTTACTATTCTGGTCTGCAAAACCATGGAAAGCATCATCACTGACCATATTAAACCAGGAAATTAAAAATTTAATCATGTTTGACCTGCAACAATTCAGATTTTTTAAGGGCAAGTCATTCTTCCTCAGCCTTGTGAACTTCTTTAAGAACAACACACAGGCCATGGACAATGGTCACACTGTTTATCCTCGCTACCTGGATCTAGCAAAAGCATTTGATACCATACCATACCATATGATGGCATTGTAAACAAGTTAGTAACCTTACAAACATATATCTACGTGGTAAGATGGGTTGCAAACTGCTTCAAGGACAGAATGCTTGTTATCAGGGCTGATAATGTGTCCAGTGGCATTCCGGTGGGGTCTTTATTGGCCTCATCTTCTTTTTATTTCTCTAATCTCAACACTGACAACAAAGATTCATAGCTAAGTCTGATGATGATAACATGTTCGGTGTAATTGTCAAATCAACAAATAATACAATTCCTCTTTCAAACTGAGCTATCATGCATTAACAAAAATTGTAGTGAGGAAGTGCTCTAACTAAATGCTAAGAAATCCAGTATCATTTTCTTAGGCAAACAACAAATTGCTACCACTGACTGCATAAGTGGCACAGCACTCTACAATGAGTCTGTCATCAGAGATCCTGACACCTAAATAGATGGGTTTCTCTCCTTTGATTACTATATAGTGACTGTAGTCTGGAAATCCTTCTATATATCACAATGAATCACCATGGGCATATTTTCCAAAAATCATGGAAGTTCTTGTTCCCCTGTACCTTGCACTGGTTAGACACATTATAGAATACAATGCGGTCTTCTTTGACATCAAAAATCTGTTGGGAAAAGCTGGGGTCACTCCCCAGGTACTCAGTATCATATGGAGCTTGAGTGGAGACCCATGGCTTGCTTTCTGTGCCCTCAGGGTTCTCATTATTAGAGACCTCCTTTTACTCCATGTGTCAAAAAGTATAGAGAGGACTCCAGAATGAGAGATCTGAATCTACATCAAGGAATAAGTAAAACTAAATGGAGAGATATGTTCATCATCCACTATATACCCCTGCTCTGGAATACACTTGTCTTGCGTTTCAAGCAATGCAGTTTCCTGTCTGCCTTCAAACATAGCTTAAACAATTAAATGGGTCCCCTAAAATATGTTCTGGAAATTACAACACTTACCCTCTTTAAAAAGATTGTTGGAGCCTGAGGGTGGTTATTGCCAAGGAACACATGCTAGCCGGTGAAATAGACTTGCATTTCCTATGATTCCTATGATTCTAGATCTTGTTTACTGACCAGCTATACTATCCTTGTGGTCTATAGAGCTGTTCTGACAGGCTTTAAATGTATGTATTATAAAACAAGTTTTAGTTGTGTTACATCCCAGCCTCTTCCTAATCTTACAGAACAATTACTGCAACCATAGTATTTAACTATAACCATTGTGGTGGATGCCGCATTAAGAATTTCCTAAACCATTGTCCTAACCTGTCTTATTTGCATCTCTAATCTTGTGTGTGTGTGTGTGTGTGTGTGTGTGTGTGTGTGTGTGTGTGTGTGTGTGTGTGTGTGTGTGTGTGTGTGTGTGCTTTCATCAGTGTGACCTTCTAACCCCTTAATCTGGATGTTATTTGGCATATTTGCAAACACCCTATAGTTTATGGACATCAGGCTTGACTTTTATATCTGTCTTTCTAAAATATAGCCAAACAAGTCACTTATTCTGTACTTAAGAGGTCAAAAAGAAAGTCTGAAACATTCATATTTACAAATACTGGGGTTTGGCTTTATTGGCCTGAATGTATTCAATGAGACTTCAAAAATAAAAGGTCATGGGCATTCAGAAACCATGTAGCTGAAACAATATTATGACCTTAAGGAGTCATTTTCATATATCCAATGGGCCTCCACTATAGTGAGTTTAAGGTATTGCATACTGAATATTCTAGCTTGTCTGAGTCTTTCTTGCAGCTTTTACTGAATGGTTTGTGACCCTTTTTAACCTTTTGTTTGTATTATATATACATATATACCTATGTATATCTATATCTATCTTCATATACAGTATATATACTGTAACAAAAAAAACACTCCAGCACTCAAAGATGGAATATCCTTTTAATTTCTTAGTCCATCAATATATCCAGTAACAATATATATATGACTGACATTCATTTGGTCAACAGTTCATTTGGCTGACAAAAAGTATAGGTGGGGGGTTTTGCCCCCAACACCCCTCAATGTGGGGGGCTGTGCCCCCCCACCCCCCCCAACTATATTTAACAACTCCACTGTCGCACAACAGTGGGGAGGGGGGCAAATCCCAGGTTTTTGCCTTGAATACTTTTTGTCAGCCAAATGAACTGTCGACCAAATGAATGTCAGTCATATGAACTGTCAGTCATATGAAGTAGACCCATATATATATATATATATATATATATATATATATATATATATATATATATATATATATATATATATATATATACACACACACACACACACACACACACACACACACACATACACACACAAAAGCACATAAACATAACCATGCACATCATCATATATATACACATGTATAACATAATCTCATATTAAAGTAGCTAGCACCACTACCAATTATCATTTAAACCAGACTTATACATAACCCCAAGGTTTACAATCTACATTTTTTCTTTACGATCCAACCAATTATGTTTATAGGAATTGGTAAGACCCTTTCCCCTGACACATTCAAGTCCAACAAAAATAAAATGAGCTGAAAGGTGTGACAATTTAAATTTATATAGAATACTCCTAGGGAGTTGACAATTAGTATCACTTAAATGTACTGCAATTCTATTTTTAAATGCCCCGGAAGTATAACCAACGTAAAAGGCCCCACATTGGCATATAGCCATGTAAATAACTCATTCAGTACTGCATGTAATAAGCTGTCTAATAGAAAAGACCTTAAAAGTATTAACAGATGTGATGGACTTGGTGTAAGAGACCACCTTGCAAGAAATACAGTTACTGCACATAGTACTCCCCACTGCCATGCTACCAACTAGCCCTTGTTAGTCCACTCTCCATCTTTTAAACCATGACAAATATTCCTACCCCTACGATAGCCAAATTCACAATGATCACCCAGATATTGATCAAAAAATCAAAAAAGCAAAAAAGAAATGCAGTACATTTAAGTGATATTAATAGTCGACGCCCTAGGAGTACACTATATAAAAATAAATTGTCACACCCTTCTGCTCATTTTATTTTTGTTGGACTCAAATGTGTCAGAGGAAAGGGTCTTACCAATTCCTATAAACATAATTTGTTGTATCATAAAGAAAACATGTGGATTGTGAACCTTGGGGCAATGTATAAGCCGGGTATAAATGAAAATTGGTAGTGGTACTTGCTACTTTAATATCTGCTTATGTTATACGTGTGTATATATATATATATATATATATATATATATATATATATATATATATATATATATATATATATATATATATATAAAACGATGTGCATGGTTATTTTTATGTGCTTTTGTGTGTATCTGTATATATATATATATATATATATAAAACGATGTGCATGGTTATTTTTATGTGTTTTTGTGTGTATCTGTATATATATATATATATATATATATATATATATATATATATATATATATATATAAATTTCTCTTTTTTATGTACATATCTTGGTGTTTTCACTGGTTTAGTTTTTTATATGTGAGCAAGCATTACTATAAGTTTTTTCTCCTTGGGTATTGGATACAAATTCATATATATATATATATATATATATATATATATATATATATATTAATTTACTATGTATATAGGAACTGAGTATAATTTTAGAAACAGAGGGTCTGTCTATTTATGTGGTGTTTATTTAAATGACTCAGGAAGAACTTGTTTAATTGCAGTGATGATGCTGGAATTGATGTTGACAGAGTTTTTGGTCACTTATTAAAAGACTCAATCATGACAATAGACCAAAAGGGTAACAAAAGAAAGTAACATGGAACAAAGTATCATTTGTTGTTAAATAAAGTCATAATGGGAAACTGCAAAAAGGGGAAGAATCTAAGTATGGCATGGATAGACTATAAAAATGCATTCCAGACTATCACACATTCATACATTCATGGATAAAAGAGTACTTAAAATGTATAAGATGCACCCTATACTGACTGCTTACATTACAGTGACCATGAAACAGTGGCAAACCACTCTGAAGTTAAGCCATGATAAAGGACACACTATTATGGCAAGGATATAAATTCAAAGGGGGATATTCCAGGGTCACTCCTTGTCACTGCTGCTCTTTTGTCATGCCCTTAAGCCATTAAGCTGTCTACTTAACAGATTAGGTCATGGGTATAATATGGCTCCCAGAAAGCAACAAAGTGTAAAGGCTTCTCATCTTTTTGCAGATGATTTAAAACTATATAGTTCATCAGATGAGGAAATGAAAGCATAACTGCATGTTGTCAAAACGTTTTCATATGATATAAGAATGTCATTTGGTGTTGACAAATATGCAAAAGCAACCTTTAAAGCAGGAATGCTGAAGCTCCAAGAAAACATCAGTTTGGGACAGGAATTTAATATAAAAAAACGTGAGCAAGACAAACCCTGGGATTCAGCAAGCAGCCATGCAGGAATAAGTTATTCCTGCTTGGCAGGGACCGTTCCCGTACAGCAAGGCAGCGCGCCTTGCATATTCATGAAGATGCACTGCCTGTGCTGTTAAACGAACACGGAGCTGTGTACGAGTGCAGGGGGTGTGTCTGAGAGCAGAACTCTCACAATACACATGCCCCTGCACTCTAGAATTGCCTTTGGGAAATTAAAAATGAGCGAGAATGCTCATAACACCCTCCAACCCGTCAGGAAAATAAAAGTGGTCAAAGGCAAAAGGGACAATCATCCTTACCAAGCATACCTCTCAACTGTATAGATTTTCACAAAATGACCAGATGTTTACCTCCTATTCATGGTGTTCCCCATAAAATTTGTACCTGTCTGGCAAATAGCTGAGGATTGAAGTAATTAAATAATGACAAAACATTTGAGTATAAGACTCCGCACATCCGTCAGAAGAATCATGCTAATATAAAACCTACTTATTCTACCAACTTTTTAAGTTTGTAAGAGCAATATTTAAAATCCGCCCCCTATTTGTCCCCTGTCATTGTAGGCTTTTGTCCAGATATTTTGCACTAAGAGGTTGAGAGGTATGCTACCAAGCCAAACGTTATTAGGATAACACAGGCAGCATAAGATCATAGTGCACCCCTCCCAACCCGTCAGAGCAAGTAATGTGGACAAAGGTAAAAGGGACAAATGTCCCACGAAGCAGAAAGCTGATAAAATTACAGATTTAATATTAGCAGGGATATTCTGAAGGGTATATATAAAATAACACAACAAAACTTTTTTTTAATAAATGAGATAACGTTTAAGTGTAGCTGCATGGGTATGCCAGTTGCTTAGCTACACTTATTTCAGCTTAAACAGCACAAGACATTAAAAAGCAAGAGACATCCAACATAAGCAGTATTGCAATAGTGCAGTGGTTACAGCGTACACTTTACGAGCAACCATTCCTGGTTCAAACCCCACTGTAACCAATTCACATTTTACATGTGAAAGCAGTACATAAACAATTTTTTGTAGTATCACCTACTAAATAACATATATTTGTTAACCGGAGTACTGCATTATGTCCAGATATGAGGTGTCAGTTTAATAAAGTTGTGAAATCCCCATATAAACACAAGTGCCCCATACAGTATAGTCACACATGAATAAATGTAATGAAAGCACATTGGGGATTTCAGGGACAGTAAACAAATTTATAATATGTAATGAAAGATGAATCAAAGCCATGCAGAAGATAGTCTATAAAATGAAAAATAAGTAATGCTAAGCATTGCACAGCTCGGTTACCAGGTGTAAGCATTGTGTAAATATGACTGCTAAGCAATGAGTTGCCCAGCTAAATGGATTTACCCATTGGCAAGCAGTGCTGAACCTGCCCCTTTAAGCAATGCCAACCTTAACTAAGCAGGTTTGCCTGTAGCTTACCTCAGCTCAGCATATTCAAAACTGTCCAATCATGGCAAAGGGCAGGAAATTGGCCGTATTTAAACCCCACAGGCAGGAATACAGCTCATAACTTGTTGCAACTTACCACTGTAGGCAGAATGGCTGGAGTCAGAGAGGGAATGCGCTTCCATGAGCAGCGTTGGGGAATACAGGAGTCCAAGGTCATGGTAGGACTCCTGGTAAAAAAACATAATGAGAGACTGCTGCAAGGCCAGTAGCAAGGCTCCCAATATAAAGCAGAAGCCTGGAACCATCAAGCCCATGACCTCACCAGTGCCACTGGTATCCCTCAGACTAGTGAGCAGGTCAAGCACCACTATGCCGACTTGAAACAGAAGAAGAGGGAGCTCTTGGGCCAGTGGGTCCAAGAATAAAGGCAGAGGGGTGATGTCCCAGCAGTGTGTAAATACTCATACCAGTAACTGTTTAATAATATACAGCCTATGTATATGATATATAGGTATGGCTAAATATTTCTATATTTCCCTTACAGCTGCAGCTGAGCAGGCTGTGAATCAGGAAACCCATGCGAGTAGGCTGCAAAGGCTGCATCGCAAGGCTGGTGAGTAACAATCCTGCTTGTAGTAGTCATACCAAATAAATATAAAAGTAGAAGAAAGTCACCTGCCAGTATAAAACTGTTTTTGTGTATGGATTATACTGAATAAACCAGACAATATGACAGTAATAGTCCCATATAGGTCGTATTTAAATAAAACTGTAACTGCCTGGCAATAAAGCTCTAAATCCTAGACTGGTTGCATTTACTCTGGTATTGTATGGCATTTTTAGTGTGGCATTCTCTGAATAGTAATGTTATATTAACCACTGTTACCCACACTGTGCTACATAATAAAAATGTCTAGGAATGTCTGTATAAGACTATTGTGATTACAAGGTCAGATTGTACAACTGAGAGAGACTTAGACAGAAAACACTAAAGAGATAGACAGCAATATTCAAACAGCGCACTCTGCTGAAACTGATATTGTTGTATCTTTATCAGACACAGCCATGGTTCGAATCCTGGGAGTGGTAGTAAGCTGTATGCATAATCGTACCTCTCAACTGTGCACATTATTTCAGAATGCCCAGATAATTGGCTCATATTTTCTGCCTGTTACCCTGTCCCCCTTGAAATCAGTGGGATGATCTCAGAATTTTAGTCAGCAAATAATGACATATGTCTGATTTTCGGTCCTCAAAACCTACAGAAAATGTATATGAGAACAAACCTGTCACTCTAGAAACTCTCCATATTTATGAGAGCAATATTCAAAATATGTCTCTATTTGTACCCCTATGTTGTCAAGCCTTGACCAGTGTGCGTGCATTAAGAGACTGAGAGGTATGTGCATAATATTAACTCGGAATCTGAGAATATGTGTGGAAACAGTCAGGTAGTGTTAACAAACATTCCCTCCACAGGTCTGTCAGATAAGAAAACTGTGCCTACCAATAAATATTGAAATCCTGGACTGGTAGCATTTACTCTGGTATTGTATGGCAGACATGTAGCATTCAGTAACATCTGATATCAGAATAGTACTTTTGTGTCAACCACTGTTTCTCACACTGTGCTACATAAAAATATGTTTAGGAATGTCTGTATGAGACTGTTGTAATTACAAGGTCAGATTGTACAACCACGATAGACTTAGACAGAAAACACTGAAGAGATAGACAGCAATATTCAAACAGCACATTCTGCTGATACTTAAATTGTTGTATTTTTATCAGACACAGCCATGGTTTGAATCCTGGGAGTGGTAATAAGCTGTATGCATAATCATGCCTCTCAACTGTACACATTCTTTCAGAATGTCCAGATAATTGGCTCATATTTTCTGCCTGTTTCTCTGTCCCCAGGGCAAATCAGTGGGATGATCTCAGATTTGTAGTCAGCAGATAATGACATATATTTGATTTTCAGACCTCAAAACCTTCAGAAAATGTATATGAAAACAAATCATGTCACTCTATTAGCCCTCAAAGTTTATGAGAGCAATATTCAAAATATGTCCCTAGTTCTACCCCATGTTGGTAAGCTTTGACCAGTGTGTGTGCATTAAGAGATTGAGAGGTATGTGCATAATATTAACTTGGAATCTGGGAATATGTGTAGAAACAGTCAGGTAGTGTTAACAAACATTCCCTCCACAGGTATACCAGGTAAGAGATGTAGAATTTTGCTATAAGACAGTTGAAGTATACACTGTTTACAAACATAACACTGCCCAAACCAAGGCCATAGGGTATTTTAATAATACCTGTACCTTAATGATTAGAGCAGTGATCATTAAAGTTGTGAGAACTACAAGGATATATAAGTTGTTAATTGACATCTCTCCCCCCCCACTATATCTACAACAATAATCTAAATACACAAATCAATGGGTATGTTTACACCAAACCTACTGTTGGGACATATGCCCTATTGTTCAATAAATATTGAAATGTGTTTATTTTAATGTTCCATGTTGAAATACTATCATTGGTGGCCTGTTGCTATCAATGTAACTTGCATGCCATTGTAATGGCCACTGTGGTTCCACATATGTATGTGTTCTGTCTGCTATGCAACTGTTCCAAATCTGGTGTTTTGAGTTAACAGGAATAGCTATGCATGCTGTTATAACTAATCCTGTATTGTGTTGACTATTACTAATCCACATATGTTTTAAAATTGCAACACCATAGCACGTTTGGGAAGGCCAGTCCCAGCGGACTCATCTCTCCCACCTCATCTGGCCATGGCACAGGGCTCCAGCACATCTGAAACCCACCCTGGGACCTCCTCATCTGCTGGTCCTGCACCACCTTTGGGTAGAACTGCCCCAGGGGATGGGGCTCACCCCCCCCGGGAGTGGGATTGGACAGGAAACTGTCACTCATCGTCAGGTCCAGGGATTGGTGCATAGTGAGCTCCGAAGGGAGTTTGGAGATCTGCTACGCCATCTTGAGGGCCATGTGGCACATTTAGTGCGTCAGCCTGACACTCATACACAGCCCCCACCACAGCCACCTTTAGGGCCATGAAGGTGCAGTGGTGACTGCCCATGGGTGGGGACCTAAGTCCCACTGTTTCCATTTGGGGGCACATGGGCTTCTGATTTCCAAACACCCCTCACAATCCAAGGTTTTTATCCCCCCACATGTGTCATATACTGCCCCTGTAAGCTGTCTTGTCTGTCTTTCTACGCAACCTATCTCCCTAAATATACCTGCTATCCTTCCCCAACATCCCACTCTCACCTTAAATAAAAGAACAATCTGTTAACAAAAAAAAATTTCTCCCCATACATAGCTGTCCATTTTGCACACGTGTTCACTGGACACATGTAATCTGATCTAATTGGCTTCACAACATAATATTGTTGTCCTAACACCATTCTCAGGGGTTTCAGTACCCAAATCTACCTCCAAATTCAGTATATATGCACAGCTGTTGCTGCAGAAGAAATGGACAGCTATGGCCCATCCCTAAACCCATCCTGCACATACCTAGCTACATTCCCTATTGTCTTTCCCTCTGCATGCCCCCTTTTTCATCACTTTCCTATCACCCCATTTTTCTTTTCTTTTAAAGAAATTAGCTTGGGGGTAAGTGGGAGTAAGCACTTTTAAGCAGTAGTAAGCAGGTTTAAGCCTGTATGTTCAGTGGCAAGCAATGGCTATACATATTAAGCACTTTTATGGTTAACTGTCTGTAAGCATATTTAACCAGAAGTTAGCCTTGCTTACCACTGGGCAAACCCACACAAACTCCCTTACAACTGCTTAAACGTGCTTTAATCACTCTGTATCCAACAGCCCTTGTTCTGCCCAGCAACAAAATAATCAGACCTCGCAAGTCTCGAACCCAGGACCCTGCACATCATAACCCCTGTAATTTATCACTAAGCCATTTGAGCTGCACATAAATGTGATGTTTTCTCAAACATATCATGCAGCATAGTCATTCACCAGTAGGGAAAATGTATTTAAATACATGTATAGATATACATATATATATATATATATATATATATATATATATATATATATATATATATATATATATATATATATAAATATATACGGTTCCCTATCAGAAGCCTGAAACACTATAAGCCTGAAAATCAAAATCCTGAAACCAAAAGCCTGAAAATTCAAAATCCCGAAAACCCAAAATCCTGAAACTCAAAATCCTGAAAACACAAATAATGCTAATATGTCACTATAAAGACACTAATATCTACCAACTGACCCTGACCCTAACCCTAACCCTAACCCTAAGGTCAGTCACTATCGCACACTCACCTGACCCGCGCCCCAACCCTAACTCACTTAAACCGCCCCTAACCCCAACATTTGTCACTATTGCATACATGCCTAACCTGTGCCCTAACCCTAACTCACTTAAACCGCCCCTAACCCTAACATAAAACCAACCGCACACTTACCTGAACCCAACGCATGACCTAACACCACAGGGCTAACAATAGCAAAGCCACAATTACGTCAGTATGTCCATTTTGTGTTTTCAGGATTTTGAGTTTCAGGATTTTGGGTTTTCGGGATTTTGAATTTTCAGGCTTTTGGTTTCAGGATTTTGATTTTCAGGCTTATAGTGTTTCAGGCTTCTGATAGGGAACCATAGATACATGTATATAATGTGTGCTGCATGCACACATTGGATCCACACTCTGAACCTCTCACTGCAAAACATCTGACCAAAGACACTGTTAATGGGGTGAAAAAGCCCAAAATAGGGATCTCTTGTAATTATTCCCATTTTTTCTTCCTCCACACCTGAACAGATCTGCCTTGCAACACAGTAACCAGCACTTGCAAGACATGAACCCAGGACCCTGCACAACATAGCCACAACAGGTTAACAATAAGCCATCTCAGCTCTGAGATGTCAGGATGATATCTCTAACATATCATGCAGAATAGTCAGTCTACCATAGGGAATGTACAATGTGGAAGCTGCAAACATTCCAATGATACACACACACACACACACACACACACACACATATATATATATATATGTATACATATGCGTATATATAGACATATATATATATATATATATATATATATATATATGTGTGTGTGTGTGTGTGTGTGTGTGTGTGTGTGTGTGTGTGTGTGTGTGTGTGTACATACACATACATACACATATTAATATATTACTACTTATAGATATGTATAAGAAGTGTATATATAGAGGGTGCACAGCATATCAGACAGCCTGTACGGCGCCGTGTATAATTATTTAAATGGTTTATTTTGTTTTATGAAGCACTGATTTGTTTTTAGTTGGTTCTATAATCTGTATTATAGTGGGACGAAAAGCGCTTAACTCTACGTTCAGAAAATAAAGTTGGCCGTTTGTTTCATTTGTGCATCTCTGTGTGGATTATATATGGTGATATTATTTGTGCATTTGCAACTGAGTTTTTGTTGGCTGGTCAGAGTTCCTGCAGCTCGCAGTTTGTGATTTTACAATTTTCTGTTTTTTCTTTGTTTACAGCCTCTTACTGCATGACAACTGGACAAAGCATGGTATATATGTGGAGGACAGAGGCTGGAACACAGGGCCATATTTGCAATATTGTTGTTATCCACTGTGAAAGTTGCTGGTGTTAAAGGATTGGTTGCAACATACCCTTACTCAGAAATATGAAGTCAGAAACACAAATGGATGTTGCCATGTACCAATAGCAATCAACAGAGGGAATGCTACTGATGTGTCATAGACAAGACCTGTGTGGTGAACAGACAAAACATAATAGCCAATTCTCTGGCCATCATGTGGATAGGCCCACAGTTGCTAGCTATGGAGACAGACTGCATTCCATGTAAAAATAGCATGTACACACAAATCATGTAAAACCAGCAGTATTCAATGCATATAACAGCAATACTCACACTGTCTGTAGGTCTGAAACCTTATACAAACATGTAGTTGGTCTTTGTCTAAAAGTCCTGTTGCAAAATGTATTGCTACCTGCAGTCTGTAACACTGCTACCCACACACAAGAAGGATGTCTTCCATACAGGAAAGGTAAAGGGACAATGCACACATGATGTAGTCATTAATAGGAGAGAGAGACTGAGAGAGAGAGAGAGAGAGAGAGAGAACATTAACACTAAAAAAATAATACTACAAACAACAAATAAAAAAAAAAAAACGCACAATGAAGTTACCCAAGCGGTACACAGAAGAGAGCACAATAATAAAACAGGTATGTGAAACATGTATGCATGTAATTGAATGTAGTACTTGATCTGTAATAATGGGATAGATGATGTTGAAAGACTTATATGTGTCATCAAGACTTGTTGCTGTAATGATGTCCTGCTGAACAACTGCTAGGGGCATACCATCTGGCCCTGTGGGCAGTGGGCCGTACCTGTCAACTGTGTAGACTGCACAGAATGACAAGATGTAAGCCATCATAGTGTTTGCTCTGTTCCTCCAATCATGTATATTAGTCTGACAAATAGCTGAAGGTGGAAGTAATGAGGTCATGATAGACATATGAGTTTCAGACCCCACCACCTTCAGAACAGCCATGGTAATATGAAATGTATCATGCACAAACTTCATAGGTTTGTAATAGACTTATCTACGATCTGTCCCTCTATATTCCCTTCTAATGTTAGGCTGTGTCCACATGTGATGCTCTGTTTTGTAGCAAGGCAGAACAATGCAGCAGTGGAGGAAGGAAGTTCAGAGTGTGGACCTGATGTCTGAATGCACTCCATATTTATATATATATATATATATATATATATATATATATATATATATATATATATATATATATATATATATATATACATATGTATATAGACATGTATTTATATACATATATATATATATATATATATATATATATATATATATATATATATATATATACACACACACACACACATATATATATATATATATATATATATATATATATATATATATATACATACATACATTTTCCCTACTGTTCAATGACTGTGCTGCATGATATGTTTGAGAAAACATCAGACATATCTGCAGCTCAGATGACTTACTGGTAAATTGATGCAGCTATGGTGTGCAGGGTCCTGGGTTACACGCTTGCAAGGGCTGATAATTTATTTGCTGGCCAGAACAAGAGCTGTTGGATACAGAGTAATTAAGGTACCTGTAAGCAGTTGTAAGCGGTTGCAAAATGGGCAGTTATGTATGGTGTGAAATTTGTGTTGGAAACACTTTGCCCTTTATTTGTTTAGGTGAGAGTGGGATGTTGGGGTAGGATAGTAGGTGTATTTGGGGAGGTAGGTTGGGTTGAAAGACAGCAAACAGGGGTGGTATATGACACATGTGGTGGATAAACACCTTGGATGCGGAGCGGTGTTTGGAAATTGGAAGCCCATGAGCCCCCAAGTGGAAACAGTGGGACTGAGGTCCCCACCCATGGGCAGTCACCACTGCAACTTCATGTCCCTAAAGGTGGCTGTGCTGGGGCCTGAGCAGAAGGAGCAGGCTGAACCCCTAATTGTGTCACGAGGGCCTCAAGGCAGTGTAGCAGATCCAATTCTCTGCAGAGCTCCCTATGCACCAGACCCTGGACGTGACATCAGGTTACAGGAGCTTGTCTGTGTGCACTCCCCTGAGTTGGTTCCACCTGAAGGTAGTGCAGGACCAGCAGGTGAGGATGTCCTGGGTTGGGTCCCAGTCTTGCTGTGGCCTGGTGCCATGGCCAGATGAGATGGGAGAGGTGGTTCTGCTGAGAACAGCGTTCCCAAACATACTATTGTGTTGCAGTTTTAGAGCATATGTGGATAGTAATAGTCAACACAATCCAGGATTAGTTATAACAGCATGCATAGATATTCCCATTTTCCCAAAACACCAGATTTGTAACAGTTGCATAGCTAACAGAACACATGAAAATATGGAACCTCAGTGGCCATAACAATGGCATGCAGGATACATCGTTAGCAACAGGCCAACATTGATAGTGTTTCAACATGGAACCTGAATAGAAACACATTTCAATATTTGTTGCACAATAGGATATATGTCCCAACAGTAGGTTTGATGTAAACATACCCATTGATGTGTGTGTTCAGATTATTGTTGCAGATATGGTGGGTAGGGGAGAAAGATGTCAATTAACAACTATTATATCCTTACAGTATGAGGTCCTCAGACTTTTTTTCCTGTTTATGTCTTCCAGATACCATGTCAAGAGAGCATCTCCCTGCTTTCACTCCACAGGAGAATGAAATACTTATAAACTACGTCATGCATCAATACAGAACCCTCTTTGGGCATACAGCCCTTGATTTTCAGGAAGGACTGCCCTGTGGAATGAGCTTGTCCACAGTGTAAACGATGTCAGCTTACATAACTGCAGTTATGACCAGGTGCAACATTGTTGCACTGACCTCATCTGCCACGCCCGTCAGTGCGCTGCTGCAGTTAGAAAGGACCAGCTGGCCACAGGTGGAGGTCATGACATCTATTGTCCACTGAAACATGCTGAGGTGCTCCTCGCCAGCCTTAGGACACCTGGTCGCCAGCCAAGTCAAGAACCTGATGATAGCATTGTGGAGGTGGGTGCTACCCACACAATGGGTGAGGAGCTTGCAGGTAAGGCCCCAGGGCACATTAGTAGACCACTGTTATTTATCCATCTTCATCTGTATAATATCTTTATACATATGTCAGATAACATAGTCTGTTGCTGCAGTGTAGTAATGAACAGATGTGCATAATCTGTAGTATTGTGGGTTTGTACTGTTGATGTACTGAAATGCTGCTCCCACCCTGTACCAGTACCAAAGGTGTGGTTACTGATGTCACATCTCTCACACAACTATGTAGTTCTGTCTGATATACCTTGGGGCAACAGCATGTAACTGGTGTGTATGGAGGTCTTTTGTTCAGGTTTGCCAATACACCGGCCATGTTATGGCTATGGTATTTGCCATACACACATTTAACACACCTACCAATAATGCATGCTGTACATGTTCACTTATTATTGGTGTTAACTGCACTGCATCACAGTGGTCACCATGGTCGCATATCTGAAAGGTATATAAGAGTCCTACAGTATAACTAACCACCTGTCAGTGCAAGATGTGTGCACAGAGATGAACATAATGGTGGGACAAATGGCCTACAGTAGGGACATGTCTGAAACATTACCCTTATACAGTGGATACAACAGTGTATATACCACTATTACAATGGCAACTATTACAGATCTACACAACGGCATATCCCAATACCAGATTCAACACCTTTTACAACCTGTAACGTGATCCTAGCATGAGCAATGAATGTGTAATATGGAATCCTATGTTAGGACAATAAATATGGGGAATACATACCGGTGGTGCAGTGGTTAGCATTGTCGCCTCACAACAAGGGGTTCTTCAGTTCGATCCTCAGCTGAGGTGCCTTCTGTGCGGGGTCTGCATGTCCTCCCTGTGGTCACATAGGTTTGCTCCATGTGCTTTGATTTCCTCCCAAAGACATGCTGTAGGTGGATTGGACACGCTAAACTGGCCCTAGGTGTGAGTGTGTGCGTGCGTGTGTGTGCCTTCTGTGGAATGTTGGGCACCAGGCTGGCAACTAGACACCATAAAAACTCCACTGGCAATCATGAGCAAACAGGTGATCCGCTGTGGTGACCCCTAGCCAGGAAAATCCAAAAAAAGAAGAAGAATACCTTAGCAAACACTGGAAGCATATGTGTGCACACACTCCAAATAACATATCTTGTTGAAGAAGCTTTTGAGGTACTGACAGCATTCACTCTTCTTGAGTACGCACCTTCCATCAAGTACAGGTCCTCAATGTCACACCAAGTAATGGTCTGCTGTTGAAGAAGTATGTCCATGACATTTGCCCACTCACCTGCAACAGAGGCAGCCATGGCTTGCACACACCTTACAAACCATGGAATGGATCCCGTATCCAAAAGGTAGCACTCAGGAGTAGGAGACATAGCCTTACCTCACCGTTGCATATACCATGGCAAAGAGTGCAGAGAAGCATGTATGTGACGATGAAGTATGGGACAACATTAATGTAGAAATTAAACAGGTGCCAATCCAAGACAGATGACAGTACATGTTGCAAATTGGTCATGGAGACTACCTAGAAACATGCAGCAACATTGAGGGACTTGCAGGAATGTCTAGCAAGTACTGCTTGTGCAGTACCTGTGTTGACAATTACCTGGACTCTGCATAAGTGTGGCCTATGGGTTAGGGTAATCAGTTGGAAGAGTTGTTCCATAGGGGACATCATCCAGGGCTCTATACAGGTAGCATATGCATAACATATGTGTAATGGTGTACCGAGACCAAGGCTGAAACCTACAGACAGTATTAATAAAGATACATGTGCTGTACAAGCAACACCTCACTCCACCTTAGGCCCACCATTCCCATCTGTACCTTGCTGGTGCCAGTGTACACCTTTAGGTTTGGTGTTCATTAGCAGGAACTAGGCTGGTAGACATGGTGTTCTGAATTTGGGACACTGCAAAATGACCCTCATGTGTGACCCATAGTTGTCAAGCATCTGCAAAAAGGCTGAGGATGGGGAGGGGTGTCATCCTGAAACACAACAGTGAACTGAAGCATACATCCAAAGCTCGCTTAAAATGGCTGTATCTGAACATAGTCAAGGTCATGCATTGTCCAGACATAACCCTCACTCCACAGCAATAGTGAAGGCACTGTGTGACCTCCAAGGGCTGTGCACATGAGCTGACCTTGCAATCTGGCAGAGGTGGGGGACATTTGTAGGGCAGAGGGACAAAATAATGGCAAGTGAAGATGGGCCATACTAGTATACCCCTTCCAGGAATAATGACTGCTGTAGTTCACTTAACAGGTGCTGCAACAAACCATCAAGTTATGGGTATGCACACTTATGCAACCCACATATTGTATGCATCTCAATCAGCATCTGCACAACTAACACATTTGTTTGATACTGCATTTGATTGCACAGGTCATATGTCACATATCAGGTGTGTGCAATGTCAACATATGCAGTGGGACAGGACAGTGTGGTGACTATGGCAAGTGTGTCTGTACACAGCAGCCATAGCCAGATGACCAGCGAGGTGCCACACAGACAGATGTACAGGGGTGCTCATAGGAGGGCTGCTGGCCATCATGCCCCTCACAGAAGTGCCCCAGCTGGTGTCACCAGACGCATGTTTTGGGTCATCATGGAGGCACAGGCATGTATGGAACATTATACCAGACAGAGTCTGAGGCTACAAAGAGCTACTCATTCTGCTGTTATTGCACACACATCCGTGATCTTGGAGGTGCCCACTGTTATTTTGCAGAGGTCCTGGATAGACGATTGGGTGAGATGGTTGGAATCCTCGACCGTGCAATGATTATGTTACAGCATAAGGTGAGAGTGGGGTGACAGCCATGTGGACGTAGGTCAGCAATACTAAAAAGTGGAGGTCTACGTGGACGTGCAACAAGTCACAGCCACTCCCATAGTTGCAGTACCAGCACCAGCACTGCTGGGGGGTGCTGTCCACACCACATGCACATGACCCTGGCTGGTCCAAAAAGGAACCCAGATCCAGCGGACATTTGTCATCATCAGAGGAGAGTACCATATCTGACCTTGTACCTGGTAGTGCCCGTGGAACCCCTGGCAGGCACAATTCTCGTGTTCGTGGCCGGACATGGCGAACTGCACACCCTGTAATGTATGGTCTGCAGCTGTCCAACAAACCCCTGTATAGGGCAGCCACATGGCAGAACTGTGTGCATTCACACACACACACACACACACACACACACACACACACACACACACACACACACACACACACACACACACACACACACACACACACACACACACACACACACACACACACACACACACACATCACCAACACAGCTAGGGCACCTCCATACCTACACATACCAAATCTGCACAGCCCAATTAATAATGAAATCCCCTAACACACACTCATGATGTCAACCAAATTGCTCAGCCTAGGTCTTTGACAAACCCACAACACACACTGCGCATATGATTATACCTGTGCTACATCCTTATCATCCATACCATCAATGCAGGGACAGGCTAATATTGTTCAGATGCACAGGGTGAATGTACTAAGGTGTAGCAATATAATGCTGTGTAACATGTTTTCAGCAGAAAAGTTTAATGTTTACATGTCAGGATGTGTAGCTGTCCAGCCATGATGCATTATAGCTGTTACTAACACTGACTGAAAGTGGTCTCCATAATGTATTCAGTTGTATTGTAGGTGTCTATGTGTCAGCAGGATGTTGGTCTGCTGTTGTTTCCTACAAGGGGTATGGCACTGTGGTGACACATTGACTGTGTCATATCCTGGATACAGCTGAACATAAGTAACAGGTCTGTATAACAGTTACTGCATGTGCAACATGGCTGATAGGTCCAAGGGGTGTATACAGGTGAGTGTATGGTGGCTGATGTCAGCAGCCCTTCTACAGTGGACAATGGTAAGTGCACTGGGTGGCATAGACCACATGTTTGTGTATAACACACACACACACACACACACACACACACACACACACACACACACACACACACACACACACAAAGGCTTTGGTGTTGATGCAATACACAGATAATGCTGTACACATGGATATACTTAATTTTGCAGTGAACCAATTTTAGCCTATGTAATTCCATCAAGACAAAATAGGCAAAGCATCACATCAGTAAATAATCAGGCTGCTACTTTAATGTCATTGACAATGGTACTGGAAGGGTATATGTCCCCTTCCCCAATGTAGTGCAATCCTGGAGTTGGTAAAGATAGGTGTGCTGGTCTGGGTGGCACAGACCTCCACTTTGGAGGGTGTGGGGTGGTGTAGAGCCGTACAAAGTGGGGGGGATACACAAAACAATAACCTCAATGAGTGTGGCTGTGTCCATAACATTGTCAACCAACTATATATACCAAATCCAATATCGCTGTACAGCTATACAGTAGGGAAGAGGGCATTTACACATCTACTACTAGTTTTGATGGAATGGATTTCCACAAGATGATTCCTTTGAAATGTTAGCATTTGCCAGTCAGTTCTCAGACAGATGACCTCCTGGGACATGTATTTTCTGCAAACTGAAGTAGATCCCTTCACAGATACACACACTTACTTGGCAACACTGAGAGTAGAACACCTATCTAGGTATTTATTGCTACTAATGTGTTTGGCCTTAATTGCACACACCACACAACTTTTAGGATGAGGTGCGTCCTGAGTTTTTTGTTAAGTGAGGAACATCACCAGGCCTTGTACAGTATGGTAATGGGGGATGTACTGGGTGTTAATGAACAATACATAGTATGACATACTGTCATATACACATTGACAAACACATAACAGTCATAGACACATCTGAGAGACCTGGATTTATCAGTGCTAACTACCTTGTCAGTGAGTACATTCTGTTACAGATAATTTGCACACAGCACATGCATCACTGGGCTGGATAGTGTAATCATTTACCTGTATGGTTGATGGTGACAGTGGTCCTCCTACAGTGGACCTTGGGACATGTAAAGACAGTATACCCAGCACCCACACCCTACATTGGATATTTTACTCAGTGAAACCCATGATAATATTCTGACATACCCACAATCACACATTCACCAGGACTGCAATACAACTCCTTGTCTATCTCATCAGTGCTACTACAGGGATATGCATTTATTGCACACATCACAGGAATAGTAGGGTGATGGATTGTCATGGCTCTCCTAATATTAGCAACATCACTATCCCTTATATTGAATGGCCAGGTGTATTGCATTTGAAGAACGTGGCCTCAGAATGCTGTGTCCTACAAATATACACACTTGCACACATACACACACTTGCAGGACTCAGAGGGTAATCCATGCCTATTTACCCTTTTGCACAACAATGTTGTGCTGGTACTACAAGTTGCAGGTAGCCCATAGGATGAAGAGTGTAACAAGGTACATTTAGTGTCCATTACAGCAGCAGCCATTTCTAACTATGGCAATGGGGATGTAGTGTGTGAGAAGGTCCTCAATGTATTATCAACTGCAGGTTTACAAACACACAGACACTGTTATTCTCACCATTGCACGCTGATGCATTTGTTAGTACTGGGGTCCATAGGTGCAGGTGTTCCTAGGTGTGCACCAGGATATTGTCCATGGAGAGATGAGAAGAGTAGGGGATGTGGGTACAGTGGTATCATGCCACCTAACATTGTCAGCAGGCCACCTATCAACTGAAGCCATGTGAGTGATCCTCAGGGTGACAGTTAAATGCAGCATCTAATCATCTGGTTGTCTCTTGCAGAGGGCCAGTGAGGTGCTCCAGCTGACATGTATGCAACATATATTACATAACATGTCCAGTT
>NC_056725.1:1506628587-1506646087 GCF_019279795.1 Protopterus annectens
CCATCTTCGTGTTATACACTTCCTTGAAATTGCGTGTATAGTCCATACTAAAGACATGTTTGACCTATTCAAATGAGGACCTTCGTTCACATACAAGAGCTTTAGTTAAACAAAATGATTCATTAAATAAAGCCTGTAGAAAGTTATTAATACCATTGCAAAATGGCTTAATTTTAACACAATCAAAGAAAATGTGGTTCCAATCTGCATTGTGTACTTGCTCACATCTCCAACATATTCCTTTTATGGAAGAACTAATGTTACTGATTCTGTCTGGGGTTAAGAATGCTCTGTGCAAGCATTTCCAATTAAAAACTTTCCAGTATTGTGTAAAGGATGTATATTTTATTGATAAGAAGATATTTGTTTTAATATCTTCAGTTAACTGTACTGAGTGTCCTTCTGTTATATATTTCCAATATGAGGTTTTGGGTGTTGTTTTATAGTTTATCAATATTTTGTAAAATTCATTATATATGATTTCATAAATGTATTTTGCAAATGTAGGCATTTTTTAAATGAAGAATTGTTAATTATTCTACTTAAATCTTGTGAATATGACAGAATACTCTGTAACGTTAGCCAGTCCTGTTGTGGAATTTTGTATGTTGTTTTTATTACTTGCATATCTAAAACTTTTAGTTCTTTGATAGATTGGAGCCAACAAACAAATCCTTTCTGTTCCCAGGAATTAATAATTTCTCTATATATTTTATGTGGAAAGTTCTTTGTGACTATAAATGGTGTTAAAAGATCAAACCAGATTTTTAAATCTATATTTGCATGAATAATTTTCCTAAATGAGTCGATGTAGTAATCAATTATACAAGTTTTAGTGGGTTTAGTTATGTTATATTGTATACTAATACATATGTGCCTTGGCAAATTGTTTTTATCTGTTATTTGAATTTTGTTTTTGTAAATCAAATTCATTTATTGATATTAAAGTTAATAATTCTTTCCAATTTGCAGAGTAATTTGGACTTATCCATTCTGAGATTGTTTTAGATATTGATGCTTTTATATATGTTTCTATATTAGGAAAGTTTAATCCTCCCTGTTTCCATGGTCTGTTATGATGTATTAAAGCAATTATGTTTCTTTTGGGAAACAATAAAACTTTTATTAGGCATGAGTTTTTTTCTTTAAGTATATTTCTTTCTGGTAACAGTTGCATTGCCAAGGCTATGTATAGGATCTTCGGTAGTAAAACCAGTTTTATTAACTGCAGTCTATCTTCAAATGTTAATATTATTTTGTTCAATTTTTCCAGAGATTTTAATTGTATTGATGATATTATTGTAGTTTTTTGAGACTAATTCATTATTATCCTTGCATAACTCAATTCCTAGATTTCTTAAGGTAGATTCTTGTTTCCCTATGATGTGATCCCCCTTAGTCTGCAGCTCTTTTTTATTTAAAAATAAAAATTTTGATTTTGATTTATTGAAATGGAGTCCTGAAGTCATGTGAAATTTGTCAATTAATATATCTAATTCTTCTGTCTCTTTTGTGTTAGATAATGTTAGTAATATGTCATCATCAAATAGCATTACTTTAGAAATGCATTGTTCATAAACATCTATTCCTTTGATTTTTATATTGTTACGAATTGAATCTGCCAATATTTCAATAGCCGGAGCAAACAGAATCAGTGACATTGGACATCCTTGTTTAGTGCCTTCTGTTATATGTATAGATTCAGAGGTAAAATGACCTAACTTTACATATGCTAAATTATCTGTGTGTATATAAATATATATATATATATATATATATATATATATATATATATATATATATATTCAAAATCTCGAGACTATATAGCCGAAAGCCTAAATGCCGAAAGACCAGAAGCGCAAAATTCGAAATCCCGAACGTACAGCACACATACAGCACACACACAAAACTTCCCCCCACAATCAAACATGTCATCCTACACTAACACTAGCCCCCCACACCCCCTTACTTAAATGTACTAACTCCGAGATCGCACAAACAGACACACAAGGGAAACTTACACCCACACATTTTACAGTCCCTCACATGCACACATCACAGTCACAACACACACTAACACATACTAAAGTCCCTAACCAACATACTTGCACATAGATACTTACCTGAATTCCACCTATCCATCCACAAACCACAACACCAGAAGCGCTACTTCAATATCTCCGTACATCAGGATTTTGAATTTCGTGCTTCTGGTCTTTCAGTATTTAGGGTTTTGGTTATATAGTCTCGAGATTTTGAAATGTAGATATATATATATATATATATATATATATATATATATATATATATATATATATATTATCTTTATTTATTAACTTCTTCAGTATTTACCTAATAAGATATGCAAACCCACTAGAAAGATCCAGTGGTTCCTAACAAAAAAAGAAAAATAGTAATGTACTAAAGTCCCTTGTATATATAATTCTCTTGTAGACTCTTTTGTAGTATTTATTTATTTAACATTTGTTAACTGGGAAAGTCCGACTTGGAATGAAGCCAATTTTCAGCGGAAGCCCAGGGATAAATGCTCCAGATGCATGTCTTTGTAACATAGGAAGAAACCGGAGTACCTAGAGGAGAGCCACACAAATGCAGAGAGGACATGCAGACTCCACACAGAAGGCACCCCAGCCGAGAATTGAATCAGAGAATGTGTTGCTGTGAGGTGACAATGCTACCGCTGCACCACTGTGCCATCCATGTAGTGATCCATCTCTTTCATTCCATGCGATGAAGGACTCTAATATCTTTGATCTCTTGCATCTCCACAAAACAAATAATGAACAAATGCTAGAACTAAAGTTTTAAATCTCTGCCAACATAAAAACAAAATGCACAGAATGGATAAGTGTATCACCCAACATTTGTCCTATCTCTGGAACAAGCTCGTCTTGCATGTAAAGCAGAGTAACACCCTTGCATCCTTCATAACTAACCTTGGTGGTTGGATGGGCATTTGAGAATTCATTTCTGGCATTCTAGAAGCATGAGCAGCATTGCAAGGGTCAGTTCTGCAAGCCGCATGTGGTCTCATGACTTACTTGAATTGTAATTTTATGATCCTGTGTTATCCCACTTGTTTGTCGCATGTTATAGTCCCAGACTCTATAACCATTAAATCTTATAATATCATCATAAATATCTATACTTGTTGCATCTTTTTTGTAATTTTATTTTATGTTGATCTCTAATTTTAATTAAATACATGTAACTCTGTAGGAGAATATGTATCTATTAGGGAAGGGATGAGTATGTATTGCATTATATCCAACAGGGAAAACAGAAATTTAAATCTGCCTAATTTAACTCATTAACCCCGAGAACAGTTCCCTGGCGCCTCTGTGCTTAACACCGAGTGCGCTATGACATGATAGGAATTTCTTCATGTTAACCCCGAGTGCTTTCCTGTAGCGCAAGTAAGTTTACAGCCCCTAATTTCAAGCTATTGGTAAAATATATGTTGAGAAAGTAACTGAAGGTTGTCACTTACCTTCTCAACTTAGGATTTATAATGGAGGTACCTGATGGTCCTATTGGACTTTTTTGTTAAATTCGGCTTTGAATGCTCCCTGTCTTTTCTCCAGATTACAGCAAAGCCAGCTCCGTGTGCATTCCTCAATCAAGCGGTGGCAGCCAATTGGATTCTTACAATCCGAGCCACCGCTTGCATAACTGATGTGCTGTGGTCATTTTTTTTTTCTTTTACAGGATTGTTCTGCTGTTAAAACTAGTGCCAGTAGTGCACTGAGTTCCAGGATTGTATTTGCATTAGGTCTAAGGGGTGATATGCTGTCTGAGGTTATTGATGGCTTCTGGACTTAGATATGGTGGCCGTGTTTTACTATACGAAGCTTGTGTTGTCATCAGGGCTGCAAGTAAAATGCTACTTTTATGATTTTTGCCAAGCGCTTGTTTTTTATCTTGTTCCTGGAGTTTATTGTTTATCGTTAAATCGTTTGTCTGGAATAAACAGAGTTCTTTTGGATTTAATTACGCTGGACTGTTTTTTATCAGCAACATAGAATATAGCTGCTTCACTGATAACCAACGGAAACCGTATATACTTTGTTTTTCCTTGGTGTCTGGAAGATTGGGGTTTGGTGAGCTTCTGCATCTACTGTTCTTGGTTTATACAAACTGCTTTGTGATTTGTTTTTAAACCATCTTTATGCTTTGCTTTGCCACTAAACTATTAGCTCTACAGCATATACAGTCATTTGCAACTGCAGTATGCCCCGAGTAGAAGTACAATGTAGAAATATTGCACTGTTTCAAACAAACTGTTGAACTGATGCTATGGCTTGTAAATAATGTTTGCTACTGCTTATGCTAGTATATCATACTGTAGTGATGGATTATCTCAGCCTTATATGCTAATGTTATTTGAGTGTTGTAAAGGAAATGTTTGCACGCGGTGCTTTGAACTGATGCCGCTTGAGCCTAACACCACCAAACAACTGAGTAGCTCATGTTAAAACTAAGAGCATTCAAATAGCGTGTTGTTTTATTAGGCTGTGCATATCCTTTGAGTGCACTCGCTAATTGAATAATGCATATAGAAGCTTAAACTGCTGATCTGCTCAGTCATTTTTAATTTGTCACATAGTTCATGTGTTTCCCTGCTAGGGGATCTAGACGGGTCTCATATTTCCTGTACTTCCCAGCTAGGTGAACAAGGGATTATCGTGTAATTTGGATAAACTGTTTTAGAGCTGATTAGCAGTTTGTACTTACAGGAGTTGTTCTACACACTCGTAGACCAAGGAGGATGTTCAGCAGTTGGAAGGGGAATGGGAAATTTAAAAATGGCGCCCTCAGTTGTAGGCACTTATGATACCTTGGGGCAGGAAATTAGGTGCAGGGGGGAGGGGTTTAGGCATAGAGTAGTGGGGCTACCACCTTGTAGAGAGCAAAGAGAAAAATGAAAACTATCAGTAAGAGTATCTAGCTATGGTGAGGGATCTGGAGCTGTTGGCAGGGAAAGTGAGCCAGTTAGTCAGTCAACAATAAGGACTCTTATAGGAGTAGTAAGTGTGAGTTGAAACAGGGGGTTTGTTATAGCAGAGAAGCAGACCATCAAGAGTGAAATGGGGTTTCAGGAGAGATTGATAGGGGTAGTATGTGCTAGATAAGTAGGGTAGAATTACCTGGTAATTTTTTGTGTAAATTGAGAAATTGCGATTTTAAGTATGTTGCAAAATTAACAGTAAAGGAATATAGGTGAAAGTCTTTGAAGAAAGATTACCCAGAATACCTGGTGGAAGGGGTAATTATTGAGGTTATAATGAGAGAAAAAAAAATGTAGTCCAGTAATTAAACTATGTTTTCAAAACATGAACGGGACTAAAATAAAACACTGTTTGGAAATAATAAGGTTTAGATAGGGCTTAAATGCAAAGAAACACTTTCCTGTAGAAGATGTGCACATCGTTAGTTTATAGTCAGTAGTTTTTATTTTGTAATTGGATGTCTAGAAAGAAATCTTGGAGCAAATAGACATTAAAATTGTACTACTGAGGGCATTCTGAATAATGCTAGGTGAAATGCTTGTGCAGCATTCTATTTTGGAAGGAATGAGGTTATGGGCAGCAGTTATCACCTGTGTCTCAGCATGCATACCTTTGCAGTAATGAAAGGAAGGTCATTATCACATAGCAATAGGTGCAGTTACAATATAGCAGTTAGTCATTATTACTTTTTTGGGGAAAGTCTCAGCTGCTGTCAGTGTTACTCACATAAGTAAAAGTCATCACTTTAATGAATGCACAAGTCAGGTTGTATTTTTTCTCTGCTTTGCAACCCCCTCATTCTTCATTGACTGCCTACCCTCCTAAACCCCTGATTTTTTTCTTGCTGTATATATGCATTATATGTATATATATGTATATATATATATATATATATATATATATATATATATATATATATATATATATGTGTGTGTGTGTGTGTGTGTGCGTAATTGGATATACATGTATGTACATTGGTCACACACACACACACACACACACACACACACACATATATATATATATATATATATATATATATATATATACGCACAATTGTGGTGGTTGTGCGTATCTCAACATTTTCCTGAAGGGGTCATTTGGGTGAATGTTTCATTTAGGGACATGTGTATAACATGTAGTAATGAAGATGTTGGTAGGGGAAATAATTCATTTGTGTACCAGTGAAGTGCTTGTGCATACATGGTCAGACTGCTGAAGATTGTAATACAGATACAGTGTGACAAGTATAAGTTATCTATAGCTCAGGTTTCAGCAATGGTTATTATAATTTTTTGTTTATGTATCCAGCTTTCAAGAATAATTTAGTATCTGTTAACAATATGCACATGCTGCATTTAGGAAAACTGATGGGTCTTATTATAACCAGAGTGATGGTCAGATGTGGTAACTGGAATTATTACTTTTGTAACTAATTCTAACATGGATTAACCAGATACATTTGCCATTTCTGCTTGTATTACTGTACTTCTGCTTATACTCAATAGTTGAGCATGTTTTCATGCTTTGTCAGCCATGGGTGGAAATTAGGTGGTAGGAGGTAGGGCTCAATAACATCCAAGTTACTATTTTGACTGAATTATAACGGCATTGTCATTTTGTGTGGTCTGATATAATTCCTCGACAGATATGGAAAACAGCAAACAGTCAACGGGCAGCTCACAAGGCCAGATGTTTACAGAATTGGTTCATGCATGGCTTGATGCACAGGGTCGGCGTTCACCTAACTGCGGAGGGCATTGCATTGTTCTTGACTGACCTCCACAATGGTGTGAGGAGAGATATGCAGGATTGGTAACATGCAGCGTGTGGGAAGAATGGAAAACACCCATGACCAAGTAGGACCAGTATGGTAAGTAAAGCTCTCTTATGAAATGTGTTCTGTAAAATATATTATTCTGAGTTTGTGCACATATGAAAGTTTGTTTTGGACTTAGGTTACGGAAATTATGATTTTTTTCATATTTTGGTAAATAACTTTGCAAGGGAGAGCCTGAATATGCTAAGTAATACCTCATTTTGAAGACAGTACTGATAGTTCCAACATGGTAAAAGAATGGTGCCTGTATGTTGTACTCATAGGCAGATATCAAAGTTTGTTTCGGACTTAGGTTATGGAAATTATGATTTTTATTCATATTTTGGTAAGTAACTTTGCAGGGGAGCATCTGAATGTGTTAAGTAATACCTCATTTTGAAAAGATTATTTATAGTTCTAACATGGTAAAAGAATGGTGCCTGTATGTTGTACTCATAGGCAGATATCAAAGTTTGTTTGGAATTAGGTTATGGAAATTATGATTTTTTTTCATATTTTGGTAAATAACTTTGCAAGGGAGCATCTGAATGTGCCAAGTAATATCTCATTTTGAAGAAGGTATTGCTGGTTCCAACATGGTAAAATAATTGTGCCTGTATGTTTGACACATGTGCAGATATGAACGTTTGTTTCGGACTTAGGTTATGGAAATTATGATTTTTTTTTCATATTTTGGTAAATAACTTTGCAAGGGAGCATGTCAGTGTGCCAAGTAATACCTCATTTTGAAGACAGTGTTACTCCTTACAACATGGTAATAGAACTATGTCTGTGCACTCTACACATGTACAGATATCACAGTTTGTTTAGTCTTGTACGATTATGAAAATTATACATTTGCAATACTTTTCATTATTATGCCCATATCTTTGCAAGGGAGCATGGTGATCACACAAATGATGCATCATTTTGAAGGACATAGTATAAAGGATTAGTCCAGATAAAAATCACTGTAGATAGCTAATCTAGAAGACTCTCTCATGCCCTCATTGTGGAAAAAATAAAGGCATCTTATTGAAGTTTCAAGTAGCTGATTCAGTTATGTAGGTAGATGGATGAGTGTTCTTGCTCTAATATATTACATTGAACAGGTTGGTTATTTTAAGGTAGTCTTAGACAATGGTGGGAGGGTTCATGGGAGCTAACTGGAGGAAAATCCAGGAGATGGAATAAAAAAGAACCAGTCTCAAAGCATAGAGGCTAGTCCCTTATTTGAATATTGCTGAAGGACCCATACAGCTTTAGCAGCTCAGCAGCCTTTGGAACCCCATTCTTAGTTAAAATGTTTGTTATTTTTTTTAGCATAAAAAATAGAATTCAGACATGGCAACACACAATGAACAATCATTATGGAACTGTATTTAAGAAAACATCTTTGCCTGAGCTTCATCAGGTCCATCTAATACAGAGGTTCATAGAGTGGTTTACAGTTCGATAATTGAAAATGCTTGGTTTTGAGGTTCCAAGATTGTGGATATCCAGTAAGCACCCTTTCCATGTGGCTCCCTGAAACTGCTTATAAAACTGTCTTAAGCCAATGCTAAAGAACCTAAAGTACTTTGGAATCCTTTATTTGGGACTGCAAGGACACTTAATTGTTTGCTGAAAAGGAAAATCTTTGCTCACCAAATCAGAAGCCATTGGTCTCAATCTGAAAAAATTGGGAAGTCATCACCACACATGGCTGGGTCTGCTACCAAGGTGAAACAGAGATATAGGAAAATCAACCAACAGGTTAAAATGTCAAACAAAATAGATAGGATGCATACTCAAACCACAAAATCAAGACTATTATCTATTGCCTCACTAAAGAAAGAAGCTGTTTTAAAAAGGCAATGAATGACCAAGCAGCAAAAGAAAACCCAAAATCCACCATAAAACCCAAGTCGGACCAATCGTTTAACATGGATGAACTAAAAATGGCTTTTTTACCCTTGCAAATGGCTATCCAATTTTTCTCAGAATAAATGTCTGGGTTTGGATGCACTTTGAAACAAATAGTTTTGCACCTTGATCAAATGGAAGCTATGGCACATACAAACAAAATTAAAATTGAAAAACTTCAAAAGGAGTTAGAAATAAAAAGTACAATGATTATGGAAATCCAATTAAAGTTAACTGACCTAGAAGCAAAAAGCAGATGGAACAATATCCTAATAAAAGGCAAACCGGAAAAATATGAACAGCAACAATTAATTCATTTCCTCAAACAAATCTTTGGTTGCCAGCTTCAGAATGACACTGCTGTTTTGGAAATAATCATCGGAAGAGCCCATTAGGCACTTTGCAACAACCAAGACCCTGCCAAATCTAGACAAGTATATGCTTAACTCTTACATTTTCAAGATGTTCAAAAAGTTCTGATGGCAGACAAAACCAAAAAGTCCATAACCTGCAACAACGATAAAATTACCTTCACCCAAAATCTTCCTATGCAGATTAAGCAAAAAAGGTAACTATTGAACCCCATATTGTGCATACTTAACCAGAAGATTAAATTTCAAATGAAATATACTATTTCGGCATAAGGATTGCAAATACATATCCAACTCACCTAAAGAGGGTAAAGCATTTTTTTACAAGCTTCTGTTGAAATCCCGGTGTCTTGAGGGAATGTGGAAATAAAAATGTAGTGATTATTTTGCTGAAAAAGAAATAAAACTGCAGTTTTCCAAGGTCTCTGATCCAACTGGAAATGACTTCTTAACATTTAAAATTGAGAGAGGTACATTACTTTATGTTCTAGTTGCAGGGGAAACCTGATTTGCTGTAACACCTTCCTTTTAACCTCTTAAAGTGACCATGTATTCCTCCATGTAGAAATGGATCTATGCACTTGCAAGCTCGTTTGGCCTGCTGTAGTCATCATATAACTGCATGGCACATTTAAGCTATGCACCGGGGATCTGAAAAAACTGGTCTTATTAAATTTTACTGTTTTATTGGCTAACAATTAGATTGGTTTCAGGCAGAATTTTCAGCCATGGAAGCAAACTCTTATTTTAATCAATGGCAAGCACTGTAAAGGCTCAAATGTTTAAAAGCAAAATTTGAATGCTGAGACTTACTTTCATAAACATTCTATTTGATGAGTTACTTACAGTTGATGACCATATTATTCCTTCCTCTTCCCGATTGATTTTTATGCCAAAGGAAAGTGAAAGATTTTAGATTAAAATATCATTTTTTTCAAAATAAAATATAAATGCTGTAGAGTTGCAACTTGCTGAATAGACAGTCCCGAAATGGGCTATGACGTTATTAAGCTTAAATGATTTAAATGACTTGTTAACTAAGTATTTCATATAATAAATAGGTTTGTTGTTATCTGGATGACCTTTTAAGTATGCAAATATAATGTGAGAGCTGGTCAAGACAGGACTAAGTTGACAAGTAATGTTGTTTTAGAAACGCTATCTGATCGATAAACATGTTTTGACATATTTTATATGGTTCTTTAAAAATATTGCTCTTCTGCTGCTTTAAATTTTCTTGAACACTAGATCAGTTATATAAAATATGCATTTATGATTTTTTGCTGTGTTCAAATAATACTAAATTGTGGTTGAATAAATTTATGTAAATTTTATTTTAAGTGAAATTTTCTCAATTTCCACATGTCATATCATATGAAAAGTTGTTAGGAATCTAATCTCTGCAGTTATCTACTTATATTTATAAAAAGCTTAGTTGTATTATAAAGTCTTGTTTATAATCAGATAATGAATATACTTTGTGTAATCACAAGTTGGTGAGAATATTTAATTCTATTATAACATTTTATATTTTGGCCCTTACAATTTAAACTAACAGCTACTTTTCTTGAGGTCAGCAGTTATAGTATCAGTGTTGTAAATATAGCTATTCTTGTGCTGTGGTATCTAAAGCAGAAAGCTTTTAGAACTAGAGTAGCCATTGCCATTTAAATGTAAAATTTCTCTCAATGTAATGAAAATATGTTCTTTTTGGCGCTACTTTTTATCTAGGAGCTGATGGGTTAATTGTGTATTGCTAAAGAATGGCGAATTTAGCAATGCCTAGATTTTTGTGTAAAGCTTTTTTAAAAACGATAAGGACTTCATTACAGAGGGATTTTTGGGTTAATACACTTTTCTTGTCAAGCTTGTCCTATGTACCCTTATCTCAATATGTTACTCTCTTTCAGATAGGATGGATAGGTGGTTAGGCACTGTGGTAGTTCTGAAAGGGTTAAGTGATACAGTCTTAAAGGTAAATCCTTCTAATTTGATATATCTTGTCCATTACGATATAGAGAAAAAAACACTAAAATAAAGCTCAATCAGGTAAAAATAATAGTGAAGAAATGAGGGTAATTGAATCTTAGAATGTAAATGGCTTGTACAATAAGCATAAAAAATTTACTCATGCACTTAGCATTTAAATCTGAAGCCAATGTGCTTTTTTTTCATGAACCACACCTGTTAAAAATGAATGGGAAAAAGACAAGGAGATAAAATGGAGAAAATGTATGAATGCATCAGTGTATAACTCCTATTCCAAGGGAGTGGCAAGTCTAGTAAAAACATCTTTTCAAGATCAGATTGTTTCTTATGAATTTGATATAAATGGTAGGTGGTGCCTTTTTTATCCTGTAATTCATACTTCCTAAAACCTATCTTGCTTCTAAATTTATATGACTCATGTTCAAAATAGCAAGATTTTACTCATAAATATTTCAATCTACTAAGATTCCCTGATTACTAGCAGATCTTGGGAGGTGATTGAAATGCAGTATTAGACCGACTAATAGAAAGAACTAGCAGATGTAATTCATATAACAGTCAAGTTTCATTTGCTCTGGCCTAATGTGTGATTTTAATCTTATAGATCCTTCTTCTTTGGATGGCAATGTCCTATCAAAAAACAAATTTACATATTACTCAAAATGCTACAAATCTTGGTCAAGAATCAACTTTTTTCCAATTTCAGAAACTTTTCTGAGAGGAGAAATTAGGTACTTAACAGAACCAGGATTTTTTTGGATCATTCCAAAATTACATTAAAACTTGAGTAGCTTAATAAAATTAACACCAAAGTGCTAAGATGGAATTATTTTCTAAATCCCAATTTATTGAACAAAGATGATGTGGTTGAATAAATAATAAATATATTGGAAGAACTAGAGAATTGTATAGTAAATGTTAATATCCCTTATGATATCCAATGGGCCACATGTAAAGCTAGAATTAGAGGGGCTTTAATTTAAAAACCAACATATTACAAGAAAGTATCTAAATAGAAAGTAAATAAACTAATAACTAAAATAAAACAGATGGAAAGGATGATCCAAACTACCCAGGATTCAAAATTAGAATCCCAACTAAATAAATTTCAGAAAGACATATCTAATGCACCAACAATATACATTTCAAGAAATAAAAGTTTTGGCTAAATATTCTGAATGGGTGCAAACTCCCTCAAAGATACTAGTGAGAATTATTAATATTAAACAGGAAATCCCTAGGTTATCTTTAATACAACATGAAGGTAAAACATTTAATACTGATCAGGAGATTCTGAATATATTTGAAATGATATACATAAAGATCTATGGTCCACCTAAAAATCAAGCTACAGTTCTTGATTGTGAAGAGCTTTTTAACTACCTCAATTTCCCCAAAAAATTGTGAATTACAAAAAGAATGTCTTAAAGCCCCCTTCACACAACAGTAAATTATTTATGTTATCAATAAGTTAAAACCAAGGAAAACTCCTGGTCCAGATGGGTATATAGTGGATTTTTAAAAGATCTTCATCCAAAAGTTATCAAATGTTCTCTTGATAACTTTGAAATATATAAGACAACACAGTATCACTGATCTTTATCTAAACAAGTCAAAATATTTTTATTCCAAAGCATAACTCTGATAAATCTAATCCATTCAATTATAGGCCAATCTCATTGATAAATGTAGACATAAAGATTCTGTCCACACTATTAATGGAAATATTTAAAATGGTGCTGCCTAAGATTATATAATCTGAACAAGCTGGCTTTATGAATAATAGGCAGACTTGGGACAATACTCTGACACTAGATTTAATGATAAAACTTCTTAAACATGAAAGAAATCTGAGCTACACCCTTGTATTGGATGTGTGCAAGGCAATTGATAAAGTAGATTTAAATTTTCTATTTGCAGCACTGCTTTATTATAATATTACAAGGGAGTTCATTGAACTGATAAACAATACTTTACAATAACTCATATACATGTTTTTATTTAAACAAATTATCTTCAAATCCTATTAAGATTTCAAATGAGACCAGATGGGGCTGCTCCTATCCCCTTACCTTTTTAATTTATATATTTAGCCCTTATTTTTGTACATATCTCAAAAGACTTTCATCATATTGTTAAAATATTGAATATTAAAGTAACTTTATCAGCATTTGCTGATGATCTAAATATATATTTTGAACTCCCTAACATAGATTTAAATAAAAAAATTTAATTGACACATTTTCTAAAATTTCCAACAGTGAATTAAATAAATCTAAAATCCCTTATTTTTCCAATAATTCCTTCTGGTCATAAAGAAACATACTTTCTGGACTCTGCTATTGATATAGAGTATACATTTAAATATTTAGGTATAACTTTTGAGCATAATTATCAGTCTATGAGGCAAAGTAACCTATATAAATCCTGGGCCAGTATTCTACAGGACACTCGTTATGGAGGTTAATGAAATGATCACACCTGTTGAAAGCTGCAGTAATTAAAATAAACATTCTACCTAACCTATTATACCAATTTAATGCATCAAATTTGATTGTACCCAAAAAGTCTTTCCATAAAATAAATGTAGAATTGTCTAAATTCCTCTGGCATCCCAAATCGATCTGAATCAGTTATTTAAAACGTATATATCCTAAAAGGAAAGGAGGACTTGGCCTGCCAAACTTTAACCTCTATTATGACATATTTTGTTCTAATAGATTAATACAAATTTTGGAATTTAGCCCCAATAGTAATGAATGGACCCCACTCTGGGTAAATATTTGGTATGAACAGGTTAAAGGGACTAATATCAATCCAAAAGCTCTTCCCTTTCTTAAACTAGAAAACTGTAAAAAGCTGAAAGTGCACTCCTTTCTAACACACAAAATCAGATTATTTCACTATATTCTGATAACCATAAACTTGAACAAGACCCTTATCTTGCTACAGCCTATTCACTGAAACCCAAATATTAAATCAATTAATAATATGATGAACATGGAGAATACACACTTATTAAAGACTGTAGCTTATGGGATATTCAAAAATGTAGAGAGAAATCCATTGATCAAGTTAGATTAGTCTTAAATTTACATAAAAGCTATACCATAATAATATGACAAATCACAGCACACATGCCTGTCTTGACAGCAACTTTAAATATTAACGAATCTGATATTAACACTTGTATAACATTATTTAAAACTGTATCTTATAAAAAGAAGATGGTATCAAATGTCCATAAATTAATTACCTCAATTAAGTACCAATTGTCTCTATTATATTCAAAATATTGGGTTGAAATAAACAAAGATCTCACGGATGAGCAGAAGTCCTGAGCCATTGAATCCACTCTCAAAATGACTCTTTTCAAGAATCTTATTTATATACAATTAATGATTAATAATAAGGCACATTATACACCAGTAAAGCTTAATGCTTTTAATCCAGGTATCACCCCTAAGTGCTCATGCAGCCCATTTCCCAAAGCTGATCTACAACATATTTTGTGGAACTGTAAACACATGTATAAACTCTTGGTGTTTCTTGAAGGTAAGACTAGAAAAAATGGGCTATGAAAAATCAGCGCTGTCTTGGGAGTTTGCTATTCTTAATATCAATACACATAGGCTGCCAAAACAACATTTGCATATCCTAATTATGCTTTTTGCCTTAATTAACTTATAAATTACTCAGAATTGGTTGGACCCTTCTATTGGTTGGACCCTTCTAAACTTTCTTGGACAGGCTTCAGAAATACGGCTAAGTCTTTAACCTTACATAAACTTATAACAAAGAGTAGGAATAAGCATTTCTATTATCAGAAATATTGGAAACTTCTCTTTGAACATATATTAAAAGATTAATTTAGGCTGTTAAGTTATCCCACCCCAGTAATTTTTTTTCCAGCGGTAACAGTATGCAGATATCTGTGCTAAGTCAAATTTATATAGTTTTAGTATCTCAGCAATATGACTCTGTTTTTCTTTTTTTTCCCCTTTCCTCCATTTATCATCTGTGTTTATATTTTTTTGTTACACTTGTATATAGTGTATATAGTTTTAATTTAGAGTCTTGCACTTTATGGATGTTTATTGTATGTTTTTCATGAGTGTTTTATTGTTTATTACTTCAAATTTTATTGCAAAACAAAAATAAAATATTCTTGAAAATACCTAGTTTTAAAAGGCTACTTTTAGACTTTATTAACCTGATGCATCACCTGTAATATGAAATTACATGTCTGCTTTATGGGGCTCATATTCCTTGAAGAAAATTATGAAAACTTTATTGCAGAGCTTTTTCCTGTCTGACTTATCCTTTATTGCTGTAATATTACATTAACATAAATTTTTATGGAGCTCATATATCCTGAAATACATTATGAAAGAGTAATCTATTGTCTGACAAAAAAAATATTACAATGCTTGCTTTTTAGAGGCTCAGATGCATGATTAATTTGGCCAGTTCCTGTTCTTCTTCCTAATATAAGCAGACATTTTTATATGCAGATGAGGTAGTCACTTAGAGCCACACTAGGTGACTCCCATTTTTTGAAAAAAATAAATGTATCCAGAAAAATAGCTTAGAGTAAAATACATCATAGTACTCATTTTACTGAGCTCAGAAATGTGTCCAAGTGTGAGGAAAAAGTACAGTATCGGCTCTCAGAACTTTTGGTATAGGTTTGTTGTGACCATGGAGAACAAATAGTGAACTGCAGACTATTCAAAACATTTACAACAATATGTAGCTCAGATATTCTTTGAGCATAGGTAAGCTGTGTCTGTGGTGTAAAGAATACAGCAGTGTGGAGTGGTGCCCTGGGATAACAATTTTCACTGTACTGCAAATTCCAGAAGTTTTATTAAATGCAGGCCAAGTGACTATAACATCTATAATGGTGGTTGTGAGGTATCCAGAGTGAAGGGAAGAGTCACCTTTTTTCAGATTGTTCCAGACTGGGAGCTTCAATTACCAGACAAACTGAACCAAGGTGGATACAGTGCTCTACTATCTTGATTGGCTTTTTCTTTATATTAACATTAACAATTAGGAGTAATGATCAGTTTTTGTCCAACTCCTACTCTAAGCAATATGGGTGTTTTAGCTGCATGCTTTATGGTTTAGTTTCCTGATTGCAAGCACACCTTTGTTGGAAATCCTCTAGTTTAGACCAGGATGATGGTAGATGTCCAGCTTGATCTGCCAGCTTAACTCCATTTTTTTCAAAAATGGCAATTTTGTTTCCTTCAAGTGGACCTATAGTCAACATGTCCAGGATGTAGAAGAGGAAAGTTGGAAAATCTCAGTGGTCAGGGGAAATCACAGCAGTGTTTAGATATTTGATTTTTAAGGATCTGGAGTCCGATGTCAGGCAGGTCTGTACCACCCTGATTTTGAACTTGTTCAAAGTTTTCCCTGTAAAAAAAACAACTGCAGCCATTACACTATCCATAATATGCTACAAATTCTGAGTTGCAATTACCAGAACAAATGCTGTTGGTTTTTCTCCTGAGTACTGGGCAAAAGAGGTCATTCTTGATGCTCACATAGTTGCAGTAAGTGCAAAGGGGGGAGGGGCATGGATAAGTTCCTCTGTTGTCCTCCTTCATTCTGACTTTGCACTCAATGTTCCTGTCTCTCTTGAAAACAAAACAAGGATGAGGTCCTAGATGTTCTTCCAATTGTTTATTGTCTGTAATCATAACGCAATTGCTGGTCATTAATTTGTAGAGGTGAAAACCATGCTTCTTTTTCTTTTGTCCTTTTGTAGGCTTGGTATTGGTTTCTCTCATGCCTTTGTAGTCTGTCAGGAGAATCCCTCAAAATGGAGTCCCCTGGTTCCTTTAAAGTTCTGATGGAGTTAAAGATTGAATTCAGAAATCTATTCCTGTACCCGCTAACCAGGAAGTCTTAGTGTACACTGATTAGATTTGTGGTGAAATCTCTAATTTAAAGAAGCATACATGAGGTGGGAATATGTTAAGCTTTTTCACTGGGCCAAATGTATAACATCTGAAGAGCTATTGGCTTCTTACATTAAAAATGATAAAAAGAATAATATATTTCATGTATTATTCAAATTGTGTATTCCTACCTTTTTCCTCATTCAAAACTCATGCTAATGATAACAGAAATTTAGCAATTTTTGCTTGTGTCAAAACTGTATTATTATTTACTGCTTCTATTATACTTACATTATCTATTTGTGCAGATTTTCTGATTATTGCATTTTTATACTTATATTGTAAAATCGTGGAGCTTTTCTCCTGAATTTTTTTTCTGATTATTGCTTATTTTATACTTTGATCATTAAATTGTGGAGCTTTTCTCTTGGGCCACCGCTGAAAAAGGGCCAGCAGCTCAGTCGGACAAACCTG
>NC_056725.1:1506651087-1506688587 GCF_019279795.1 Protopterus annectens
CTTTCTTTTTGAATATTATTCGTACCTTCTTGTCTGCTTTAGGCTTAAGAGTACATGGATGTTCCGCTAACTTCCTGGTCTCCTTTGTGTTTCCATAAACTAGATGGCGAATTCTGAAAGATGCCAAAATGTAGCAGGACTTGGCATCATTAACTCCAGTAAAATAATTCCTAAATGGTATGCAGTAATTCAAGTTTGCTCACGTGATAGATAGTTACCTCTTCTACCCATATACATGGGCATGCATTTGGATTTGGTATTCCGGCTGAGTGTTCTGATCAGAGAACTGGTAGTGGAGACTGTCACATAGTCTGACCACAGCTTTATTATTCCTTAGTAGATTTACCAAGGATAGTACCCTTTGATCCATATCTGATGCTTTGTAGGAACCTGAGTTGTATAATATCAAATTCATTGGCTTCTACTATTCATCAGATGTTACAGCCTGTAATAAGGTCTTGATGTCCTTCTCATTTCTGGCCCCAAGTTGTACACATTCCATCCATCTTGTGTTGCATGAGCCATGGTATTATCTTAAGCTCTGGGATATCAAATGAAGCCACAGTCGTTTAGCGAATGATAAGCTTTTGTTGGGTAAACATTATGTTTACCAGGCCAAGGCTACTTGAAAAAATATGTGTTTTTGTCCCAGGAAATCTCAGCAGCAACAATCCATCTGAGGGCACCCTTGTGGATGATAGGTTGGTTTAACAACCCATGCTAACATACCACTTGGAGGTCTTTGCATGCTTTGGTGGAGAACTTGTTTCCAGATCCTTTACCACTAAAGTTATCCTCGTCTGGTCTAGTGTTTATCCTAGTATGCTTATAGACACCTCCAATGGCCAAGACCAGTGCATAATATCTTGTTCTTGGCTTGAATTTTGTATTCTTGATTAAGATGAGTTTATTACCCTGGTTTCCAGAATGTATTTGCCTTTCTGTGGATTAAAACCTTGTCCAGTCCAGGTTGTAAATATCCTGCATGAATGTCTTATGCCTAGTCATTTACCAGATTACCATACTGACCCTTATGAATGCTGTTTTTCCATCACTTTTAAATGAGACATGGGATGTTGCTATCCTTAAGGCAGGTGTGAATGCTGATAATCTGTATATTTAGAGACCAGCTCAAATATCCCCTTAATTAATGAGGTCCTTGAGAAAGTCATGAATGAACAGCTGGATTCCTATCTGAGTGTCAGTCAGGTTCATGAACCACTCTATTCTGCTTTTTTTATCGAGGTGAAATATTGAAACTGTCTTTGTTAAGGTATTTAATGACTTCATAATAGGTAGAGGTCAATGATGCTATTCCACATTGGTCTTTTAGATTTCTCCTCAGAATCTGACATGGTTGACCATGGCATCTTGTTTGACAATTTAACCAATTATTGAAGTATTATGGGTATTGTAAAGTGATGGTTTGCCTCCTTCCTTTCAGACCATACTCAGTGAGTCATAGTCAAAATCAATACCTACTCATCCTTTTCCCTGACATTCCCAGTGTCACACTATTCATTTCTGGGTCTGCTGTTGTTCACTATATATATATATATATATATGTATATATATGGATTCCTATTACAAGAACGAAAGTTCACTACTTTGAACTTGTAATAGGAAGCCTCACTTCTGCGAAAGTTCACTTTAACAAAAGTGAACTTTTGCGTAAGTGCACTTCACCGAAAACACCGCAGCACAGTGGAGGACATAAAAAAACAAGCTATGTCCTCCACTATGGTGCGATAGTCACGGACCTTAGGGTTAGGGTACGGGTTAGGGTAAGGGGATAGTTAGTAAAGCTATCCCCTTACCCTAACCCATGCCCTAACCCTAAGGTCCGTGACTATCGCACCATAGTGGAGGACATTGCTATGTCCTTCACTACACTGCAGTCGTCACGGACCTTAGGGTTAGGGCACAGGTCATGGTAAGGGGATATCCCCTTACTATGACCCATGCCCTAACCCTTAGGTCCGTGAGTACTGCACGGAAGTTCAGTACAACACCCGTTCATTGTACTGAACTTCATGTAAGTGCACTTTCGCTGCAGTGAGCATTCCATGCACTATTTCGAATGAGTGAAAATTCGATCTAGTGTATGGAACCCATATATATATATATATATATATATATATATATATATATATATATATATATATATATATATATCATACTTGCCTTTGATGCAGAAGGCTGTGAGTTCTATTCCCACACCAGGTAGATTGATTGCTAACACTGCAGTGCAGTAGAAGGAGGATACTTAAGTGTACTGTCCTTCAGATAAGACATTAAACTAAGCCCCCATCTGCTTGCGTTTGAGATAGCTCAGGTGGATGTATAAGATCCTGAGGCATCTATTGAAAAGAGTAGAGGAACTTCTGCAATTTCCTGGCCAAATTTCCCTTAGTAGCATAAATACCACCTTGGATCTCCCATGAAAAGAAGCTTCTAGCCTAGAGGGACTATCCCAGTTCACAAAGGATACATAAAAACAAATAAAACTAAATACATAGGAGGGGCTATGCTAACAAATAGACAAGTTTACCTTTCCTTTCCACAAGATTATATGTCAGTTCAATGCACCCACAAATGGATGATTAATAATTATTGAAATCTTCCACAACTGAAGACATGACAATTCTTGCCACCATTCATAATTCTTCTGCTCTAGTTTGTCCTCAAACATCATCTGCAGTAATGGCAAGTGAGAATTTGTGTCAAAGATACATATTTGGGGAGAGATATTTTATTATCATCTCACCCTTAGGGATAGGGTGTCTTCCATCTTCAGTCTCTCATGTTATCATCTAAGGAAAACCTCCCTGATTTTGCATGTTATTTCATAAGCTAATTCACCTCTGTTTGCGCATGTTCTGGTCTCTTCTCAGCTGGACTAGTATAATGCAATTTACTTGGAATATCTGGATGTTAAGCTGAATCATCTTGAGTTGTACAGAATTCTACATCCTGGATGTTTACATGGGATATACAGAGGCCTTAACATTAGGACAGTGTGCTGCAGAGTCTACACTGGTACCTGTTCGGTCTTATATAGCTTATAAAGGTCTTGTTGTGGTGTATCTTCGGCTTAATAACTTGAGTTCTCCTTATCTTGGTGAACCTATCCACTAGTATCAGCCTTGGGCTGCTGGGGGTTCTGAGGATTCAGCACAATTCTTCATGTGAGCGAATGAACAATATTTTATCTACCAAGGGTCATGTCTTTGAAACCTCTTGCCAGGATGGTTGAGGCTGGCACCTACATTTGATGCTTTTAAGCTGTCACTTAGCTCCTATATTCTTGATGTGATATTTGTTGTTATTCATTCACAAATGTTTATTTATTTTATGTTTTCTAATAATGCTTAGCCTATAGGCACTTAAATAAATCTGATTTATTTTGAATTTGAATGAAACTTTACAGTATGTAAATTTAATATTCAGGTCTTAGTAAGGTGGCCATATATTAACCTGACTATGCCCTTAAATCAGCAGTAAATTACTGAAAGTAAATTAAGTTCCATTTATGAAGAAGTCAGCTCCTATCATGTTATAAATATTGTTCATCTATCTATCTGTCTGTTTGTCTATCTATCTATCTATCTATCTATCTATCTATCTATCTATCTATTTATCTATCTGTCTACCCATTTATAAATGTGATTATAGGTTAAGTTAATGTTGTCCTGTGTACCATTTCATAAATCAGGTTCATGCATAACAGTTAAAATAACTAGTTAGGTAATTTAGAGTAAGTTCAGTTGTGTTTGATGGGTATGCATCTGAGCATGTAAATACAGCATAATGACATATTCTGTTATGGCTGTTACAGAAATCAGATCATCCAGGTATAAATGGAGATGGGGGAGATTAGGACAGACAGCAGGGCATGGTTTAGTATTGATCCTCTTGTAGGATATTGTAAGGTGCTCCCACACGATAAAACTATAGAAAGCAATTCAGAAAATAAAAAGAGAATCCAATCAGTTGATGTTACTGCAAACTGGGTCTTAATAAGACTTCATTGTTACACTCTAAAGATTTCACTAATTAATAGAACATTATAAGCCAGAAAAGGGTTGAAAGAGGGGTGGTCTGCTAAAGAATGTGAGCTTCCGGCCAAATACTTCACTTGTTCTAATTTCTCCTAGTATTTTAGGTTTCTAATAGCTTGATGGGAGAGGACCCCATTCCTTAATCAGGGTACAGTTAAAGTTCATGAAATTAGTATTATTTATGTCTTTGATTTTAATCGAGTGCTCTTCTCAGTACTCACAATGTGTGCAGAATTGCCTCCTGCTGTAATTCATATGGGATTGCATGTATTGGGAGGCATGTCTTAAGAATGACTGTGAATTCTTTTTTAGTAGACCCATTGTTGCCACTACTATTGCCTGAGTATCTTTCTAATACATTGCTCTGGTTTCTGCCTGCATATCCTGGTATTTTATTTTGTTGTGTCTGTCTTTACTTAAAACACCATAATCACTGGGTGTAGTAATTTCAATAATCAATGCTGTTTTTATCTTTTTTCATGGGCCACTATATCTGGTTTTCTTGCATCTATTTTTGAACTGTTGGTAGTGGCTGATCCTATCGGATATAAATTTAATCTTTCTCTGTAATGCTTTGTGGTTCATGTTTCCAAAGCTTTTCAACTATTTCTACATTACAATATTTGCACAATTTCCAATGCAACAGTCTTGCAACATCTTTGTGCTTTCAGTATACATGCCCCCTAACAAGAATGTATCATACCCAGCAACTATTTACAATTTGTTTTTTACAGAATCTGAATTTTTCTGCTTCTACTACCCTATCAATTGATTTTGTAAACCAACATGTATAAAATCCATTGTTCTAGGCCACCATTATTTGCCTTTCATCTTTCGGCTTCAATTTACCCCATCTTAACCATTCCTGTATCAAATTTGGATATCTTGAGGTTGTTCCTGGAGATCTCTACATTTGCCACTATAGTTATGGCTTTTCTAAAAGTCTTTCCTTCTCATCTGATCCTTCTCCTTATATTCTTTCTTTTGTTTTTCACACATTCAGTTGCCGTCTGAATTTTGTCTACTTCTGGTTTTGTTTTCATTCTCAAGTGACACCAAAATGTTTCAACTAAACTAAGCAAACATGTCATTTTAGACTTCTGCTCATTCAACACTTTCACTATCTTTGGATCTGGTGAGGTCAGTAGATGTGGATGAAGTCCCTAGACTGCAGATCTGTTCATGTAATCAGTTTTGAAGAGACCTATACCTCCTTCAGAGCAACAAATATATAAGCTTGCTATACACTGATTTTTGTATATTATTTATAAAATAAAATACTTATAAAAATACCTCACCATTAAACCTACCCTCATGAGGTATAGGTACAGGTGTTTAATAGAATATTTTAATTAATGTAGTAATGGTAAATTGGCATTATGAGTACAAAAAATATTGCAAAAACTTTTATTTGAAAGTGTTTACATACACACAAAATATTATCTAGGGCTTTTCCACTCATTTATTTAAGATAGAAGAATAGACAAGCCAAGAGCACAGTTTGAAGAAAGTTAGGGAGTTTCAACATAACATTGAATGGCAATTTGGATAGAGAAAAAAAAAACAACATGACAAGAAATTAACAAGTTTCAGCAAAATATGTTAGAGGACAATGCAGAGAACTTTGGAGGAGATGGCATGGGGACAGTCTGAAATATAATCTTTTATAGTGCCATGTAATACTGCAGATATTAAAATCTAGTGAAATATGGGAATAAATGACAGGAAGCAGCTGAATCAGGTCTTTATGTGACTAGAAAATACCTGGAAAAGCAGGAGGGATCATAGACAGAGGTATGTACGTAGAGTGGAAGTTATAACTTCCTAGTGGTGAAATCAACAGTTATGGACAGATATTAATGGTCCATATTTTTGCCTCATATTTTTGGTCTGTTTCTTATAAAATTTGTGATGTTCTGGAAAATATGTGAGGACTGAAGTCACTAAATAACGACAGACATTTTCAGACACCATATCATTCATAAAATGCATGCTAACAGAAAAAAAACTTTTTATTGAAGTAACTTTCTGAGAATACAAGAGCAATATTTAAAATCTGTTAATAATTTTGGACCCTTGCTCCCCCATTATTTTTGGTTTTCTTCAGAGCGCTTGTGCTAAACATTTCAGAAGTATGAGGATTCCTATTTATAAGTGCATACTGGAGACAAGGGGCAAACACAAATAACCTAGCATTACAAAACAGATGAGACTCTAACAATGGACTTCCTACACCTTTTAAAGCTTGATCCAAGATATGGCATATGGTACATAAAGTTAAATAAACATTCATTAGTCTGGGAATAAACTACAGAAGGCCTGCATTAGTGGTACCTTATAGTAGAATGTCCTTCTCTCTTGATCAGGAGAATGAAAAGCTCTCATCAGAAGCAAAGCTACTGTGGGGATTATGGGGCAGTTACCCCATGCCCCCTGCACCAGTGGGCGTGATACTCAGTACCAGCATTCAGGTTCTGAATATCAACACTGCATTTGTCAAAGCACTTCAGCTCACTGAGCATAGTGTAGTACAGTACCAGCATTTAAGAATAAAGGTTACGCATTTTCTGGCAGAGCTAAAGCCTCAGTGTTGTATTTAGCTGCAGCACGCTGCTTGTTACATTTATACATTTGTACAAGCAGCTTGCTACAGATTAAAGAAGAGAAAATATTTTTCCTCAAGTACAAGAGGCTTTTTTTGCTCCTCAAGTTAGAGTTGTGGGACATAGACTGATAGATTGAAGTGAATGGATCTGGCTTGCTTCATGTCAAATCAGTGAAATGACCTTTCATACATTTTGGATCAGACTAAGGACATTGTCAAACTGCAAGCTATCTGCAAAGAGTGGTACCTAATTCTCAATAAATCACTTAAATGGTCATGTTAATTTTGTTTATGGGGGATTGGGAAAGAAAAGAATGTCAAGAGAGGGAACGTTGCATTTGAACTGCTCTTTTTTATGCAAATAAAATGATGCTGGAAAGGGAACAGAAAGGATGTATAGATGTGCTTATGCAATAGATATCATTATTTATTTATAGCAAAAGCTGAACTGTTTACCAACCAGCCTGATAGTGCAGAGGCAGGGCATCCATCTGCACCACTGTCAGCCAGGGTTTGGGAGTGGACCAAATTCAGGCTGCCAGTAGGAGAATAGGATGAAGTGGCTGATGGCCAAATCTCCTATCCCAGCAGGAGGGGGAAAGAAAAAAGTTATGCCTGGCTGACATCTGGCAGAGACACAGAGCTTTGCAGGATACATCAAATTTAACAACTGGGGCAGCAACAATGCCTTGAAACCATTAAACTGGCTGCCCCATATCTAGTGTAACTAAATAGTTGCTGCAACTCTGACAGTTCCCGGGTTTGCAGTTGGATCTGTTGATTCTTGTGCCTAATAAACAGTATCAACGAGTTTCACTTCCAGAGGAGTTGGTTCACTAAGGGTAACATCCAGGCTACACAAAAAGGAACAATTGAAGGATTCAGGGATCAGAGTACAAGCAAGCCAGGGAAACAGCCTAATGTTGGGTAGGGTTGGAAGGGGAGCAGGAAGGGAACAAAAAACGTTTAACTGTTTAACAATCCTTACATTCTGATACTACACAGACTCACTGGGTGTAAAAGCCAGGTAAGACCATTTCTAATGAAACCCGACAGCATGTATTACTTGCCTAGAATATGCAGTCAATCTAACCTCAGCTTGCCCTCACTGCTTTTAACATACACATTGTTGCTATATTACTGTCATTATTATGTCCTTACAATACCGGAGGTGTCAGGCTTTCACCGCCAGGTATTTGTTAACAGTGTAGGAATGCCATCCAGCTAAGGGAACATGGCAGAAGTGAAAGAAGCTGCCTCTTTGGCACTGTATCAGCACCCCACTGCTAAGTGACTCAGACTTCTGGCAGTTAGGCATGGATTCTTAACGGTTCCCTTTAGAGAGGTTAATGCCTAACTGCTTAAGGTAAGTTATCACCTTTATCATTGCAATTATTTCCAAACTGTGGGTGCTGAGTGTGATGTCAATGTCTATAAGCAGAATCTTGCTAAAGTCAGAGCACCTATAACCTATGCTACATATTACAGTGATAACTGGGGATATGTTTTGCACTGCTGATATCTCCAATATAATCTGTAGCCCATAGTTCTAGAGGAGCTAAACTGAAATAATAAGCTACAGAGGTATAAACACTGTATCTAGATGAATGGGTCACATTGACTAATGTTGATGTGCTACCCCATGTAAAAATGTGAAGGGGGGGGGGTTGATGATGATGATTAAATATATGCATCAGATCAGTGTTTACAGCCTTATCAGATTAACAAACTGCTTTTTAAGTGTGGTTTTCTTTAAAACAGTAGTAATGATTCAATATTTTTTTTAGTTTTATCTTTTATAGATCTTGATTTTCAAACAATTTTTCATATGTAAAGTTGCCTGTATGAGTTCTGACTGGGATATCTTCATATTACTGAATGATTAGTTGCCCTGATATTGTACATGCTGCTGTTGATCTATACTTACCATATGTTTTTTCAATTACCTAGTTGTCACAATAAAGATGGTTTATATAAAATAAAAAACAGAAAAAAATGTGGAGCAACTATGTTGCACAGTCAGTGGACAGATATTCTTAATTAAGATTGCATTATATTGTTAGTAAAAGAAAACATAATGATAGCTTTTTTTATTTTAATATTGTATAACATCATGTTGTTTCTGGCAAGGAAGGAAAAAGCAAAAAATGTTTTGCATGATCTAGTTTGTAAGGAAAGTTGCAGGTGTTCAATCCCTGGATACTCCTGCCATAGAAATGTAGCCACAGAGAAACTATACAAAAGCAGGCTTTCATACATGCAAATATTAAATAGGAGAATAAACATTACCTTTTGTCTGAATAGTAGCTTCATTCAGGATATCAAGGAGTTTCTTAGTATTCTATAAAGACAGTCGTATTAAAATTTAATACTAGTATCTATTGATGCTAATACCAAACAGATACCAGAAGAGTGTAAGTCAAGCATTAACAGATTCTGCTAACATCACCTTAGGGAGATACTGTCAACGAAAGACCATGCTTAATGAAATGTCTTAGTTACTGTGTGTCTACATGACAGGTTTCTTTTAAACCAGTTTCTCCATTGCTACATCTATCATTGTTATTATTATTAGTAGTAGTTTTTGTAGTATTTCATTCAAAGTAAATAATAGTTCACAAACCAGCTATAATATTTTGTGTAGCCTTTTACAGTCTTGCTGTTCTCTTTCTGCTCTTGTTAAAGTCAGAGCACCTATAACCTATGCTACATATTACAGTGATAACCCTGTAATGAATAAGAGGTTCACCTAATAACAGAGAACTGATTGTCTCCTGTATGCTAATGTGCCTGTATACTGGGCTAACCTGTCACTGGATTGCATTTCAACAGCATCAAGAACACATAATGGCTTTGGTGCAAAAAAGTAGGACAGATTGTCTTAGTAAGCATTAGACATGCAGAGCATGTGATTTATAACATGCATGCTTGATGTGTATCCAAGTGCCAATCATTTACATGCAGGTATGGTCAAAGTGAGACATGTCATGTTTAATTCTAGACTGGGAGCATAAAAAGCCCTTTTGTTGCATATTACTCATGCATTTGGAACAGCCACATTTCCAAAATGCTTTAGCGAATCAACAGTCTTGTGAAAATGCCAAACCAGCTCCCAGGGTAGAATGAATAATTGTGCCGACTTACAAGAATCCTGCTGATAAGGTCAAACACATTAAGGGTGCCATCAAACATGGGCAAAGTAACTAGAAATAATCTCTGAGTACTGAAGAGCAGGCCAAGTATGTTATCACAAGCTGCTCTTAAAAGGAAAAATATTAAAATTAGTATGTTATCACAAGCTGCTCTTAAAAGGAAAAATATTAAAATTTACAGACTGTTCTTTCATGCTCACATCTTTATTTTATTATTAGTGAAAAGGCCAATTAATAATGGCAGGTAGCAACTTTTGTAAAACAATCACCTTAAATGGGGGGCACCTACAAGTAAATAAAAAGCATGCAGGAAAAACCAAGTGTCAAATAAGTAGCATTTCTGCAGCACTACAGACGTGAGAATAATTACATGAGCAAGTGAAAATTAATGGTGGACGTGTTATTTTACATACTACCACCAGTCATTGTTAAAGATTTTTATTAGCTTCATATGACGAGGCTAGCATGAAATTTATGGCTTTTAAATATTATTAGTAGCTGAAAACCAAACAAGTTATCCATGTACCCTTTGCTGAACTAGCAAAAGATGTTGAATCTCCTTTGGGAATTTAGAGTTTGTGTTACATTGTATAACTGACAAAATAACAGCCTTTTTTATTAAACTGGATAAATTAACTCTGGTTGTAATATTGAACATACTCCATTGTTTTACATGATAGTAACTCATTTACCATATGCTTTTTGTTCTTCCCCACCAAGTCTGCATGTGAAGATTTTTGTATCACATATTATATAATAATTTCCATTAGACATCCCTCATACTTATTAGCTGTTTACCTCTGCACCTTTGCCAGTCACTATCATCTAGGTCCATTATTTTATTCCTCGTTGAACAAATTGCTCATGTTTTTTGTTTTGTTTTTTTTTTTTTTTTATTTCAGTTCTCTTTGGCTTCTCTTTCTTATCCCTCCTAATGTATTGTTTCAAAATTCAGTGTTATATTTTATTGTTATTTTATCCAGACATTCTTTCTTTTTATTATCTGTCTCTGGATTGCATACTCATTGTCATCAAGTGAGGGCAATTTTGCTAAAAGTGACAATTCTTGTAGAGTGAAGAAGTTGTAATCCTGTTAATACTTTTTTCTTTTCTTCCTCATCCATCCTGCCTCTTTTGTCGCTTCATCTTTCCATGGATCAGCCTGCCTGCTGACTTCTGTCCAGCTTTTCTACTATGTTCTCTCATCTAGCCAATGCAACACAGTCTACTTTGCAATCACTATGGTTTAGACACAAAAAGATTGGTGCCAAACACATGGAATTATATGGTGAAAGGATTCCACTAAGCAATGTAATATAAACATGTGGTGCAGTATGGAATTTGCATTGAAGTAAGCAGTATTTGCTGAGCAGTGATGGAAAAAGTAGAACCATTCAAAGATCAGCACAACTATAAACATGTAACATAAGACATGCAGAATTTAGAAAGAATCATAGCAAAGTAAATGTATGCCAATCTGGAAAAAGCACATAAGTAGTAATAAAAAAGGTATTCCACAAATGTGAGGGAAATGCTTGTGCAGGCTATGTAATGAAAAGAGATACTGCCAGTCCAGCTAGCTGGAATTTTGTAAATAATTATATGTCATTGGTGAATATCAAAATGATTTATACAAGATGCTTGTGTTACAAATGTATTAGAACTGTATGTCATTTATATATCAAACTGCTTGTACAGACATGTGTGTTGTAAAAGGTGTTTGCTGAGTGCTGTTGAAATGCAGCCACAATGTGTTCTGCTAGAACAGAAATGTACATGCATTATTGTAACTTTTTAAATGTATATATTTTAACAGTCGAAACTGGAGTACAGGAAGTTAACTTCAGAAAAATAACTGAAATTACATTACTTTATGGCTAGGCCATAAAAGATGGTATATTTCAGTTTTCAATACAGCAAGAAACACAATGTCTGTACTAGGAAGCTTTCTGTATTGTCTTTTGGGTGAAGTAATTACTAGTCTTGAAAGCATGAAGGAAGGCAATTGTTTTATGACTTTCAGCATCTGCCATATATCTGAGGAGAAGCCCTTGTCTGTATATTTTTACAGGTAGATGATAAATACTGCCAGCTTCAGCAATTAGGTTTTGGCTTGAGAACTGAAAGTCAGATAACAAGAAATGATGTCATTCTGCAAGCCATCCTTGCATTAATATCTGAGATATTATTTTAAGAAGTCTCTTGGTGATATAGAGCATTCTGCATTATGTCTTGGACCTGACAGCAATAATAAGATCCATTCAGCACATCTGTGTTGCTCTAATTATAAGTTATTAGGTTATTATAATTCAATTATATTCAGTCAGGAATATAATAAAGCTTGGTTTAGATATTTTTTTATTTATTTGAGACTGTCCTGCAATGTTATTTTAAATATCTCCTGTGGTTTTGAACTCGGATGTCTCTGTGAATATATATTTAGTATTGTCTTTGTCTTTTATTATTTATTATTAAATATATTTAAACCTTTCATTGTGGCTGATCTGTGTAGAGATATATATGTATTGAGAGTACTTGTATGCTTATTTGGTGACACTGTGTGGGCCACTCCTAACAGCCTAGCTCTTGGACAAACTATCATTTGCGTTAGCATTAATATTACACAGTAAGATTTGACAACCTTTATTAAGGGCCATAAAGTAGCTGATAAGGGGTCACTGTTGGCAGTCATAACTACCTTATAGTCTGGGCAGAAGGGGGCATAGTTAGTAAAACTGTGTCAGCCGTTGCCAGGTGTGTGTGTGTGTGTGTGTGTGTGTGTGTGTGTGTGTGTGTGTGTGTGTGTGTGTGTGTGTGTGTGTAGATAAAATCTCAAAGAGTATGTGTGTCAGCTACTTGGGCAGGGATACAAAGCACTGGTTGAACAGATATGGTGCTAGAGGTCTTGGCTTGGTCACTCAGCTGAGATCTCAACTCTATATCTGCGCTAGTTGGGAGTCTTATTGAGGGTCTAGAGAAGGAGGGAGAAAACAGCCCCAGACTGACTGTGGTCTCTTTGTGGTCTTAAGGGAAATTTCACTTGAAGCAGAGAACTACATCTGGAAATACTGTGTATGTACTTGTCATCCTCTTGGTGAATGTCCCTCACTGTTGCCAGTGGAAAGGAGTGAGAATCCTTGATTACTGGTCCAGTGATGGGTTGTTACAGGCTATATTGCAAATAAATGCAGAAAGTCACATACCTATGCAGAGTAGCATGAGTCTGCCATATGCAATATAAACACAAGTCAAAAAGATGTAAATATAAGAATATATAGTTATGTGGACCCTTAGAGTAATATGGAGTCCAATGGGTAGCTGGGGAAATTTAAAAACAAAATAAAACTTTATTGTGATGTGCACAAAATGTCACATCACTAGAGTCTCAGCAAATATGTTTCAAAGACATTGTGTGAAGAAGTGAGAAGCTGAATGTATGGGGGTGCATAATGCACATACCCAATGGAGTTGGAGATGTAAAAGTAGAAGATGGATTAGTGTAATGATGGGGGAACACACATGATGGAAGAAGGGAAAGAAAAGTTTTTTTCATTTATTTTAAAAGACGCACATTTGTTTGGGTGTGCACTTGTTTAAACCAAGCTCTGCTGCAGTAAGCGACCAGACACTGCTCTGCTATCTGTATCTGAGCCATCAAAGGCTTATAGCTAAAGATAAGACCATTATTCCTTGTATTTATGCACTTGTTAACTGTTATCACTGCTTTTGCTGATTATTTCTGCATTTTTACTGTAATTTTTCCCTGTTTTGCAACCTTGGCATTTAACTTGTGTTCTGGGCATTTGTACTGTGTAGCATAGAATAGCCACAGATTCTGCTATGTCTAGTTATGCTTGTGTTTGAATTGAGCACTAACCTCCAGCAAACTTTTTCTGGAGAATGTCCTCTACACCTTTGTGGGAGGATGTATGTGGATAGAGACCCATCCGTTGAAGCTCATTGGTCTAGGGCTCTCTTCTGAGCTTTTGATTGGCTATTTTGTCCACCAAAAACCAAAAGTTTTTTTTAATTTATTTTGAAAGACCCACAGTGGAGCCAGTTTGCACTTTTTTAAACCAAGCTCCACTGAGGTAGGTAAAAAGGCAGTACTCTGCTATCTACATGTATGCCATCTGAGGCTTACAACAAAAGATAAGATCATTATTGCTTGTATTTTTGCACTTGCTACCTGTTATCACTGTTTTTGCTGATTATTTCTGCATTTTACTGTAATTTTTCCTGTTTTCCAATCTCTACATTTAACTTGTGTTCTGGGAACTTGTACTATGTACAATAATGTACATTAACTCAGAGTTGCGATTACTGTTGGCAGCTATAGGAACATTACATTTTCCCTTAGCTGTGGTCAGTTCTCTAGTGGGACATGTTTACGGTTATGCTTCCCTATCAGTCTACAGATCAGTACAGCCTCTTAGCTACCCTCTCTCTTCTCATCTATACTAGTGGACTACACTTTCACAGGATCCTCAACTGGTCATTTCTGGTTAATCCCTGTTACCAACCACCCCTTTTACCTAGTACTATTGAAGGACAATACCCCACCCTTTCTTCTACCTACTTGGCCAAATTAGGTATCCTGAAGCAATGTAACAATTGCCTTATGTACTCTGACAACCCACTTCTTTTACAGTACTCCAACTCAACATGCAAGAGGAGCAGCTACATAAAAAATATAGAATCAAAGCTCACTCGCTCACCAGTCAGTATACCTGTCCCTAAGCAGGTTGTCAGCACTCACAGCTCACCACCCTCACCTACCACTCAACCAGCATATAAACCCACATATGTGGAGGTCATCTCTAAAAACCTACCCAAAGCTCAAAGATCTCACAAGTACAAGCACACCACATGTAGTTCATTTGCAGATAAACACAGTACACATAAAAACACACATGCCAGTGTCTCACCAAGTAAACCACTAAGACATAACATAAAACCAAATGTACTAGTCATACGTGATTCCATTGTGAGACACACTGATGCACAACTCACCAGACTGAGTTAGGAGAAGGTCATGGTTAGCTGTCTGTCTTGTGCCAGGATCTGGAACATCACATATGCACTCAAGTCTCTCAGCATCAAGTACTGTTATGACTCTGTCATAGTACATATTGGTGTGAATCACTTGAAACATACCTCTTTGGACTATATGAAGAGTGGCATGACTGAGCTCTCTGATTATGTGTCCCAGGCAGGTATGTGCCTAGCCTTAAGCAGCATAATACTCTCACCTAGGATGATGGTGCAATACAAGCAAAAGATGAATTACTTCAAAAATTGGTTTAGTTTCTGGTGTCATCCTAAGGGAATCCATTTCCTGTCAGCCTGAGATAATATGATTGGTAGACCTTGCTGCTTTGCCAGAGATGGTCTTCATCTGTCACCTCTAGGAATTTGACTTCTGGCAAAGGCTCTTGTCTCCATCCTAGTGCCTTTTTTAGGCAATGTCATAAGTATAAAATTTCCAACGCAAATTATTCCTCAAAAACCAACATCAAGTCATGCTGCTAAACCCTAGGAGTCTAAACCTAAAACTGCACACATTGGAAGATGCCCTCACCTTGGAGGATGCTGATGTCTGTGCTGTCACAGAAACCTAGTACAACACCTTCCACTCACTCAAACCATTAAATGAGAGTGGGAAATCCAAAGGAGGAGGCATATCATTTTTTATTAAAGACCAATACTCCTTCAGACTGATAAGACTAAATGAGTCCCTCGAACTACTCCAAGTACAACTCTCTGTAGGTAAAACTCCTCTGCAAATTATTGCCAGTTATTGGATCCCTTCATGAACCAGGACACCCACAATGCCTACTCGGACCTCCTGGAGTCCCACAGTATACCACCAAACACTCTAGTTATGGGAGTTCAACCTCCCATCAATAAATTGGTCTAACTACACCTGTACCAATGCACTCACCTAGAGAATGAGGTAAATGTCAACAAGTGCAAGATGCACTAAGACAAAATGACAATACAAGTCATGCATATTATGCATAATACCTGAATGTGTGGAACACTAAGAATACATACAAACACCAGACACACACACACACACACACACACACACACACACACACACACACACACACACACACACACACACACACACACACACACACACATATACACATATCACAGACATACACTCACATACACTCAGATAAAAGGAAGTATGCAACACCAAACAGACTTTTTTTTAGTATTGCAACTCAACAATGATCAAATGGAGTTAAATACACACTAAGTCATTTGAAGGCAGTATACACATGTAACGTGGCAGTATTTAATGAGACAGAATGTCTGGAATTGTGGATAATGCAAACCGTATGGGAGCACAACACAATGCTGCGATGTAATACATAGAAGCTAAAGACATACTAGCAAACATAGGGATGCAGGACAATCTCACACATATAGGGTACATATGTCATGGCAGAAAATATTAGAACTACCACAGTAATGCCATTAGCTTCCTATGTGCATGAGAGATAACAAAAAGACTCACGGTAGGAAAGGGAAGGAAAACTCCCATGTGAAGCATTTAAGAAACTCTGGTGCATATGCAGTTAATATAGCACTATCCAACAGAGAAATATGCATGCACAGAGCATGAAAAGAACTGTGACAAAAATCAGACATATGCCGTATCATAACAGTATCATCATTCAACAGGTACACAAACATAGGCAGTATAACAGAAATGTTAACCCAAACAAAAGTCAAAGGAAAAGCAGATATCTGTGTTCAGCTATGACCATAGTGCATATCAGCCTAGAAAGTACTGCACTCCTACAAGTATTAGTGAAAATCGCTCTCACTATAGATGAACACAGTGTATGTGTCTGCAATACATAATGTCAAATGAGATGACAGCAAAAGACAATGTATGTTTCAGCAGACAGGTGTTGGTGGTACATATGAGTGACAATGTGAAATGTCATGCACAGGACAAGATGTTGCCATATAACAGACACAGGTATCTGGCATGCAAAGCAAATTATGACATATCAAAAGATACCATTGAGGAACAGCCTGTGGCACATTATAAAGGAAATGACTAGGAAAAAGCAACCATAATATGGAGTAACGTGCATAGCAAATTGAAACTGTGGCAATCACATGCAGGCTACATTACATGGAAGGGGCACAAAAACTATACTTATGATCCCGAGGCATGTCACTGGTTAGGACAAAGCTCACAGATGAGCTTTGAGATGATATTTAGCCACACATGACCAATGTCATGTCCTTGAAAAAATTCCCCATCATTATTTGCAACTGGGTATGAAACATGCATAACAACTCCCATAGCTGCTCCCTCACATCATCAGATGGTGGTAGAGGTCAACATGGCTGGTCTTTAAGAACTACAGTTTATGATAATCTAAGTCTGTCATCATCTGGGGTTGCACCCTCCTCATCAGACTGAAACTCTTCCAGCAGGAGTCAGGCAAGTCCTCTTTATTGGTTTTCATGCATATATATTGGCTGTCACATCTCCTGGCCTCTGTAGCATGCAGAGAATACAAACACTGGAGAAACTGGCACTGCACAGACTGATATCACCACAGTAATATACAGTAATACTGTAATACAGCTCTACCCTCAGTGTTGTCAGTCATAACATGTACATCCAAGATGGCATGCAGAGTTGTCTAAAGAAATAACAATGTCCATACTTAGCAAATTCTGCACAAATTATTGACAGCGAACATGTATGACTTTCAGTTGACACACATCCCAGAATTCAATAACATTTAAATCCCGTGACCGAATATTGCAGCCGCTTCTGCATGGAATATGGCTGCCGAGCGATCTAGTAAACAAGCCTGGCGACGTGCACGAGCCTGCTAACACTATTCTGCCATGGACATGACTGGATTATGCTAATGACCTCATTTGCTTGTGAAAAACATGCAAATGAGGACAATTAGTGATCCAGTAAGCAGGCAGGCATCCGTGGCAGAATAGTGTAGCTTGCAGAAATGTATTCGGCTACTAGCTGAATACATTTCTGCAAAAATCAAAACAGAAGCATGACAGCTCAAAATAAAGCATGTATTATAATCCTTAGACATGTCAATGGCCAAATATATGACCATTGGCATGGAAAAGTGTTGCAAAATTTTAAAAATGAAAGTTTATTTTTCTGGCCGATCTCGGCTGTTTAAACATAGGGCAGCAGCGCACAAAAGGAGATCATGCCGAAAAAAAAATATGTGAAAAGGCAATTTTAAGTGAAATCTGCATTTTGCCATTATAGTCTAGGGTATACAGAATCAAAACAATAGCAGGGAACAGTGGTTGCTAAGGGGAAAGGCTCTGGTATAGTGCTGTAACTAGGGACTAAGGCAGTGGGGTATGCTAATGAGGGAAATTTACTGAATCACAAAGAGGAGACAAGTGCCAAACTGCACCTAACTGTGTAGGAGCTATAAGGCAGTGGTGTAAGCAGGAGAAGCAGCTGACATGAAAAAGGGGTGTCTCATGCTTGGTGTAAGCACATTGGAGCTTCATGGCTCCCATTTGAGCTTAGCTAAGCACAGCTAAGCAAGGGGGTGTGTCTGAGACTGTATTGACTTATTCCATGAAATGTAGTGTGTTCATGTCCAGGGGATGGCCATTTCTGCTTCAAAGTGTTTACCTTAGCTAAAATGGGTTTGCACAGTGTGCACTTGGTCTAAAAAAAAACACCTGGAAATAGCAGGACTGTTTACATTTGGGCACCGGGTTTGCGTAGCATCCCTCTGGGCTTAAAAGAGGCAGAAATTGGAAGGGGAAAAAAAAAGGCAAATAGCAAAATATAAGCAATCAAGTACTAATAAAATAGCAAGCAGGTGGAATGTATCATAGCCAGCCAATAATACAGGCAGCATCTGCAGCACAACTGTATAAACTTTGCAAACACTTTTTAGTCTGATTTTCCCACAAACCTTGCTCCACTGGTGTACACATGCAGAGGAATTTTAACCAAAAAAATGTTAGGGACTGCCATTGCTTTGATCTAGCAGTATGTGCTAGATGATGAGGGTGGTGAGGAGGATAATGCTGACAACCACCCCGGACTGAGGAGGAGGATAAGAGTGTTCAGATCCAGGGTAACCTACCAGGGGCTGCATGATCTTGAGATAGTAGAGCGCTACAGGCTGGACAGAGACATACTTCAGCAAATCATCGAGCTGTTCCAGCCTCAACTCAGACCCAGAGCCAACAGAGGGAAACCCATCCCAGTGGATACCAGGGTATGTGTAGCCTTAACAATGCTAGCTACAGGTACTTTGCAAAGACCTGCTGGGGACATGATGGGGGTCTCACAGGCATCTGCATCCAGGGTACTCCACCAGTTCCTGGATGCCATGCTACCAAATGTCGATGAGCACATTTACTTCTCCAACACCCATGAGGAGAGGACCAGCAATATGCATCTCTTCCACCATGTAGCAGAATACCTAGAGGTACTGGGTGAGATACACAGCATGCACATCCACATCAAAGCACCACCTAATGAACAGGGTAGGGTCTACATAAACTGCAAGAGATTACCCTCCATCAACAGACAGTTCATGTGCAATGCCCAGGGCATTATTATGAATGTGTGTGATGGCATCCCTGGAAGCTATCACGACTCCCACATCTGGCATTCTTCTGTACCAGGCATTTGCCAGTGGGGACATCCCATATGGCCATCTGGTGTGGGATGCTGGCTATGCACTGGAGCCTTAGATGATGACACCCATCAGAAATGCACACACACACCCACTCAAGAATGCCATAATGAGGCACATGCACAAGCCAGGATCATTATAGAGCATGTGTTTGGGATGCTTAAGTCACAGTTCCACTGCCTTAACATATCTGGTGGAGCCTTGCAGTACTCTCCAGCCACATGTGCACACATGTTCATAGTATGTGCCATTCTACACAATATGATCCTGCAGAAACAGATGCAGCAGGAACAGCACAGGGGAGGGCCACACAGGCCCCCACCATTGCCAAGGTCCCCACAGGCAGAGAGAGACTCGGAGGAGGAAGCCCCTGAGCCTGCTTCTGTAGGCAGATGGAGGCATGCCAATATGCCCAGGCCTTGGTAAAGAGGCAAAGCATAGCACACACACTGACACTGTAGGGACCCAAGGACTGACACCTCTCTCTGACTCGCACACACATAGTAAAATGGATGCCACACACATCACACTACCTGTTGCTTACCCTGTATAGGCAGTGTACTGCTTGCATTTGACAGAGTCAGCCCTCACCCACCATCCCCACAACTTCCGCAGGCACAAGGTAAATCAGTCTTCTAAACAATAAATGAATGGCGTAGTATGATCTGGTAGCATACTTATGGTATTGCTGCATGCATGCAAGGGAATGGGGTGACCTACTGGGGTAGCAGCAGACAACTGACAGCTATGTGGGACACCAGGAATTGTCTGCCCAATACTGGCTTCCCCACACAATGCAATATTATCCAAGGTGACAAATCCCACTGCAGTATATGCAGGGGGCCAACTAAGGGGGGGGGGTCATAGGTCACATGCATGGATGTCAATGTGGCGATCCTATACTCTCCCCCAGACTCACCCAGCAAGTCAACCATAGAAAACCATAAAGGAATGTCTGGCAAAAGCCCACAAATGGTGACAGTGAAGGAATACCCCTCTCCAGATTTACACAGTGATATCACAGCAGGCCTTCCAGTTGCAGTAAGGCTCCGAAGGGTAAGAAGTCTGAAACTCTCAATTGTATGCCATTACAATATAACCTGTGGCCTCAAGTGATATGTCTCAATTCTCCAAGACAGGGCACAATACTATGCTAAATGGAACTAAAATGTAAATCCAATTATCAGCACAGTATGTGCAAATGTGTACCGTTGATAGGTGTGCCCCCCACCACACCCATATTCCCAAAAAAATGCATTAACATGTAGGTTTGAAGGGTAATAGCAGCAAAGCACACATTGCCAGGGCTGTCCCAATCAACATGAAAACTTGCTGCATGTCCACAATATGTAGGGGTCAATGATCTGTGTATATGCGTGGGAAATACTGTCAGGATGTGGCCAGCACTTACTCCCAGCTGTTGTGTCTTAGTGGCCTAGGTACAGTATGGTGATAGACCGGACCATGTTCCAAGAATCTCAGTGCCAACTATTTTGTCAGCTACACCTATGGTGGGAGTTGTACACACTGACCAGATGTCAATATCCATTACTACCAGTAAGCTGGACAGGTCATAGCAAGGGACCACACATATGATCAGTACACAGATTGGAGTAACCTACATAGTGCCTACTATACCTCCCAACTGTACAGACCTTTTGCAGAATGTACAGAGGTTTGCATCATATTTGTGGTGTCTCTCATAAATTGTGGTTGTGTGGCATATCAATGGCAAACCACGAAAGTCTAAAGTCAGAAAATAATAATGGATTGTAGTGTCTTAGACCTCGCACCCTATAGAAAATGCATGCTAATGCAACATCTGTTATTGTATCACCCTTCTAGGTTTGTAAGGCCAATAGTTAAAATGGTCCCTATATTTAGGCGTTTGTCACCCAATTACTTATGGCATTGTCCAGATGTCTGGCTCTCATACATAGAGAGGTATGGTGACTTGTAGCACAGCAGGTACCTGAAGGTCAGTGTACTGACAGGTTATAAAAGGCTGCCATCTTACTGTGTCACCACTGACAACATGTCACTGGCCAACAGCCATACCCCTGGAATGGCAGGTTGACACAGAAGGAGCACAAGTGAGCCTTGTATATCTGTTCTGCTTGTCCTAACATTGCATTTGCCTGCAAAGTATTTGCAAAACAAGAAAAGGTCATGTCAAAACATCAGAGGCAGACAGTGGAGAAGCAGATGTCACACCCATAACAGAAAGCAAGCAAGTAAAGAACTGGTCCCCCAACTGTTTATGTATAGCAGAACAGAATCAACACCCTGTGCCCATGTGTGGGCCTTCGTCTGTCATATGTGGGCCTGTCCAGATGTCAGACTCAGTGGCAGCTAGGACAACAAGTAGCTCCATAATAACATATAGTAACACAAACGATCTGCGGACCCCAGCAGATGTACTGGTGCAATGATGGACAACCTGCCAAATAGGCCTGCTCAGAGGTGTGCAGTTCATAACCTTGTGTGTGATGTTATGGCATTTACCCTGATCACACCAGAATTAAAAATACATAACAGCAGCCACTGTGGGCAAAGCTTGTGACTGGACTACAGAAGGATAAAGAGACACACAGATGGGGGAGGGCAACTGCTGGCCAGATAAATGGAGAATGTGCACACCAGAGCACATTTTGCAGTAACATAGGTACCCTACAGTGTATGGAGTCAGTAAGCATCACCTGCAAATACACAACACACACTCACATAAGTGGAGATCCACAGCAAATCAAACCCCAAGTAAAGGTCACCTCAGAGGCAAAAACCACATGAGAACTTCCCAAACCTACACACCATAGAACATGCATACACCACACACCAGTGTCCTGCAAACACTAAGGCCTTACCATACACATAACACATTACTCATAGAAGACTCCATTGTGAGATACACAAATGTGACACACACCAAGCAGGATAAGGGGAAAGTCATGACTACTTGAGTGGTAGATGCCATAAACTGCTACATCACACATGCACTCAAGTCACCCCACAGCAGGTCCAGGTATCACACCAGCCTGGTCCATGGTGGTGTGAATGATGTCAGAAGTACCTGATGGACTATAGAAAGACAGACATGATGCAGAGTGCTGAATATGTGTCCCATGCAAGTATGTCCCAAGCTGTAAGCAGCATCCTGCTGTCACCCAGAGTGATGGATCAATATGAACAGAAAGTGATGGTCAGCAACACCTGACTCACTTACCATTGTCACCCCAGGGGGATCCACTGCCCTGCAGCCTGGAAACATATGAGGGACTGAACGCACTGCCTTGCTACTGATGGCCTGCATCAGTCTCACATGGCCTACAGGCTCCTGGAAATGGCCCATGCCTCACCCATAGTGCCATTGTAGGGAATGTCATGGGGTCCATACTACCAACATAACACAGCCAACAAAATGCAAATGAAAGGCCATGCTAGTAGCATACCTCTCAACCTCACAGAGCAAGAAATCTGGACAAAACCCTACAAAATTGTGGGATAAGGCCAGAATATAGGGACACTTTTGAAATAATGTTCTCATAATGTTAGAAAGGTGATAGAATAACAGAGGGGGCTGTGTAGTAGCATGGATGTCATGCAGGGCATGAAGTCTGAAACTCAAATGTTCGGTCATTATTTCCTGACTGCAACCCTGAGTGATGTGCAACAAACTTGCTAGCAAACCACAATGTTAAGGGAAACTGGCCAGATATATGAGCCATGAATCTGGATAATCTGTGAGAATCTGTACAGTTGAGAGGTATGGCCACACCAGGATATGACCTTTCAGGTAAGTAGAATACCACATAGCCAGGAGATCCCCAGCACCAAGGTGCTGGACCTTTTACACAGCTTCAGCAGTCAATCGGCTGTAGCCACACCTCCCAACTGGCCGGATTGTGCAAGAATGTCTAGCCTATGTCTCATAATATTGGACTGTGCATCAGCCATCTTGAAGTTCTCTGGTAAATAACTGATGATCCGATGATATCTGTCAATAGATAATGACACAATACATTACAGTGTCAAACATTACATAAGTCAGAAAATGTCCGCTTAAATAAACCCTGTAACTCAAGCAACTCATACATTAATAAGAGCAATAGTGACAGTATCCCCTTATGTCTGGGCCATTGTTTCCCCATATTAGCAGCCTATCTCCAGATAGCCTGCACAAATAGGTTTCAAGGTATGACTGTAGCACACAACACCCCAGAGTGAAGTTACAACTATTCCTGGAATGGATTCTCACACTTACTGTAGGAGGTCATACTGGGCATGCTCCTACACTTAGAGAAATAAGGCCCATGTCTGAAACAACAATGGACTATATATATATATATATATATATATATATATATATATATATATATATATATATATATATATATATATATATATATATATATATATATATATATATATATATATATATAAATCTGTATTGTGCAGATGTCTTTGCATACACACAGCTACATACACCTAACTGTCTCCACACACACCCATCAGACTGGATTACTCACAGCCAGGTGTAGGTGGTCCATATGTGGCATTTCTGCATCTGTTGCGTGTGGCACACACACACACACACACACACACACACACACACACACACACACACACACACATATGGGCAACATATTACAATATGTCAAACATGCACACACATAGACGTGGGGAAGAGAGAGACAGACAGTGATAGAGTGAGATGCACAGGGAGACACTCACAGAGAGTGAGTCATACACAGCACTACCCTGAATAGCAGAGTGTACTGTCTTGCTGCAGACAGATGCATACCACTTGTAACCACTGGGAAGTGTCAGCATGAAGATGAGATTCATTGTCTGATGGTACTGAGGTGGAGGTTGTAATATCACATCATCTGTGTGTGTGTGTGTGTGTGTGTGTGTGTGTGTGTGTGTGTGTGTGTGTGTGCATGTGTGTGTGTGTGCGTGTGTGTGTATGTGTAAGTCTCACTATTATGATGCCTTACCGACCCAGTAACTTCCCATTGCCCTACTTTATAAGATCTGCTGATATAAAGATCTGCTGATGTCATTAACCTTAGAAGTACCTTTGGACTGGCTTCAGTACTGTAAGCTCTATAGCACGTGTGATAACTGCGTAACACTATAATGCATATAACCAGATAGGTAGGGGTTCTAATTATAATCCTGGCATATATAAGTGTGGTTGTGTGTTTGGGGGGTGTGTAGGAATATGCATTTTAGTCCTTTCCCACCCAGTACACTTCTCATTGCCCTACTTCACAAGATCTGCTGAAGTCATTCACCGTAGAAGTACCTTTGGACTAGCCTCAGCCCTATAAGCTCTGTGGTGTGTGCGACAACTGCATAACACTATAGTACAAATAACTATTTAGGTAGGGTTCCTAATCTTAGTCCTGAAAAATGTAAAAGTCTGTGTGATTGTGTGTATGTTTGTAGGTTAAAGATTTTGAGCCCATTCACAACAGTACACTTTCCATTGCCCTACTTTAGCAGTCATGCTGATGTCAGTCACCTTAGAAGTACCTGTGGGCAGTCCCAGCTGTGTGGCACATGTAATAACTGTGTAACACTATGATATAAATAACTAGTTAGGTAGGGGTTCTAATCTCAGTTCTGACAAATGTAAATGTGTGAGTATGTGTGTGTGTGTGTGTGTGTGTGTGTGTGTGTGTGTGTGTGTGTGTGTGTGTGTGTGTGTCTTTGGGTGGGAACCATATCCATTGGGGATGGGTTTTGCAACTTTTTGTTGTGGTCCACCCAGTACACGTCCCAGTGTCCACTTTACAAGGCCCACTGTTGTCATCCACTGTAGAGGTTGCTGTAGACACTCTGCAGCCCTATAAGCTCTGTGCCATATGAACTAACTATATAATAAATAACAAGATAGGTGGGGCTTCTAATCCTTTGATACCATTCCCCACTCAGGAGTCATAGACAAACACACTCAGCTGGGCATCAACCCCTATATCACTAGGTGGGTTGCAAAGTGGTTCACAGATAGGACCCACAGTGTTAAAGCAGTAAACTCCATGTCAGACTGCTGACCAGTCATGAGTGGAGTACCACAGGGTCTGGTCCTGGGTCCCCCCGTGTTTGGTATCTATGCCTCTGAAGTACAGCCCAACATGAAGAGACTCTGGCTGACAATTTTTGCAGATGACTGCAAGGTGGGTGTTATTATAACCTCCCCAAGTGATGCTGACATCCTTCAGAAAGGCATCACTGAGACCTACTGTTGTCAGAAACCTAGATTTAAGTTCAATGCCAGAAAATGTGTCGCCATCCCCTTTGGGAACAACCTGGTTCCCATGAATCATCATATCGATGGTAGTCCACTGAACACAGCAGTTGTTATAACAGAACAGGGAACACAAGTTGACAGCAACCTCTCTGTTGGCCAGCACAGTGCCACTATGGTCAGAAAATGTGGCACATCTCATTACTATGGGTGTTGCACCCAAGGAAAAAGAGGTTATAGTCCCCCTCTAACCCTCTACTCTTCCCTCATTAGGCCAATCATTGAGTACAATGGTCCATTTGGCATGTACCTCACTAGACACGTGCAACACCTGGAGAGGCTGCAAAAGAACCTCGCAAAGAGGATCCTAAGTCTTAAGCACTTGTCCTATTTGGACAGACTCCAATAACTCCAACTATTCTCTGTCTCGTATTAGCTACTTAGAGGCTATCTCTGCTTGACATACAAATCCATGTCTGACCCAGCTCTGTTAGGCATGCCACATCTAAATAAACCCAATCTGTCCACACCACATGCCCCAGGGACCTCAACCCCATTTCCACAATCAGCAGAACATGCTAGAGGGACAGGTTCATAACCCAGAGACTGTTCACGCTATAAAATAGACTTCACATCCATTTCAGACAGAGCATCTCACTGGCCCTCTGCAAGAGAAATCTGGATGAGTGGATGGGGAAGTGAAATCTCATCCTGGGGATCCCTTCAGTGGCTATACTCGATAGACACACTGGGGAGTAACGTCAGCTGGCATGATGCCAGGGCAATCCTATGGGCTAGGCTTGTAAAGGCTCTATGGCCATTTGCCTAATACACATCTATGAGCCTATGAATCTCAGTGCTGGCATATGTGTGTGTGTGTGTGTGTGTGTGTGTGTGTGTGTGTGTGTGTGTGTGTGTGTGTGTGTGTGTGTGTGTGTGTGTGAGTGTGCATCAGTGTGTATAAAAGTGTTTGTGAGTGTGTAAACATGTAGGTGACAGTAGTTTGAGGCCCTTTTCACCCAGTACTCCTCCCATTGCCATACACTGCAAGGGCTGGTGATGTTATTCACTTCACAGGTACCTTGGGGCACACTTCACCCTACAACCCTTTAGTGTGTGCAGTACCTGAATAACACTATAGTACCAATAACTGGGTAGGTAGGGTTTCTAATCTGAGTCCTGGCAAATGTGTGTGTGTGTGTGTGTGTGTGTGTGTGTGTGTGTGTGTGTGTGTGTGTGTGTGTGTGTGTGTGTGTGTGTGTGTGAGTGTGTGTTTGTGTGTATATTTGTAGGATACAGCATTTTGAAGCCTCACTCTTCCAGTACACTGCCCATTGCCATACTTTACAAGGGCGTATGATGTTGTTCACCTTAGAAGAACCATGGGACACTCTTCACCCTATAAGCTCCATGGCACATGCGATAAATGCATAACACTGTAGTATCAATAACCAAATAGGTAGGGGTTCTAATCTCAGTCCTGATGAGTGTGTCTGTGTGTGTGTGCAAAAACAGCATCCTGTGTATGTGTTTGGGTGAGAACTATATCCATCGAGGGGGTGGATTTTACATTTTTAGACCATGGTACTCCCAGTACACATCCCAAGGCCTACTTTACAAGGCCTGCTGTCTTATTCAACCCAGGAGGTATCTGTTGACACTCCTCAGCCCATTAAGCCCCATGCCATGTGCAGGAACTATGCAACAGTATGGACTGACTAACAAGATAGGCAGAGCTGCTAATCTCAGTCCTGGCAAATGTGTGTATGAGTGTATTTGTGTTTGCAAGTGTGTATAACTGTAGGTTAATGTATTTTCAGTCCATTCTCACCCAGTACACCTCCCATTGCTATACTTTACAAGGCCTGGTGATGTTGTTCACCTTAGAATTACCTTGGGACACTCTTCACTCTGTAAGCTTTGTGGTGAGTGCAATAAATACACAACACAGTAGTAGCAATAACTAGGTAAGTAGGAGTTCTAATTTCAGTTTTGGCAAGTGTGTATGTGTGAGAACAGTATCCTGTGTGTGTTTGAGTGAGAACTATATCCATTGTGTGGCTGTGGCTTGCAATTTTAGGCCATGTTGCTTCCGGTACATGTTCCAACGTCCACTTTACGAAGCCCGCTGTTCAGATCTAACATAGAGGTGTCTGTAGACACTCTTCAGCCCTATAAGCCCTGTGCCATGTGCAACAGCTATGCAACAGTCTTGTACAGTCAATTGAATTATACAGGTTATAGGTCACATTAAAGATGGGAAGAGTTATGAAATGTTTTATTGTGGTCTTTTGTTTGTATATCACAAATACCTGACATTTTAACAGGGATGTGTACATTTTTATATGCACTGTATAAGAGATTTTTAAAATACGTCCCAAGTTTTGGCCCTTTGTTCTCCCATTTTGTCAGTCTTTGCCCAGATGTGAGGTATGCTACAGATATGTGACATCTCCTGCAAATAGGCCCCTGTATTGACCACTTTGATGCAATGCAGTTAACCCCACCACAAGTGAATGCGCACATATCGCAATATGGCTAAGAGTAACAGTTGTGTGCATGGCAAAGTGCATGACCTTAATATGTCTAGGGTATTGGTAAGCCACAACAGGATAATATCATACTCACTGGCTTCAGGCTGCTGTTCCACATCCAGACCAGAGGTACCTATGTAGTTGTGGGGGAGAGGTATTGTCAGCAGACTCATATGTGGCACTGGTAAAAGATGAATGCTACTTTTCTGCACATGTACAGTAAAAGCTCTGATACTACACAATTTGCTATCCTTCACCATAGATGTGCACTTGTTTGCATTACAAAACTCCACCTACAAATGCAGTTTGACCGGACATATGCATTTAGATACTCTACAGAAGCCAGTATGACTGCTACAGTATTCCATTGATGTGCACTGGGGCCTTACCTGGACACTCCTCACCTGTTGTCTGAGTGGCATCCACGTCCACGACTTGTGTATGTTGACTTTGCTGGCATGTGGTGGCTGCCCCAAGGTTGGCAAGGAGCCCGTCCATTGGTGTAAGTGGATCCTGCATAGCAGGACCCACAACTATGGCAGTACAGTCCCTAGCCATGGCAGCAGCCCCTTGCTGGGCATGGTGTATCAAGTCAGTCACCCGATGCCTGACCTGATTGTATGTGCGTCCATGGTGGCCTAAGTTGTTTACTCTGTGGACAAGCTCGTCCCTCAGGGTGGTCTGCTGCCACAGATTTTGTTGGATACAGCCAAACATTACCCCATGGTGCTAAATTATCATATCAGTAATGGCCGCAGTTTCAGCTGCAGTGTATGCTGGCTGTCTTCCATGCTGCATTTCACCTGAAAGACATAAACAGGGAAACACATCACAGGGCCTCATACACTGGTCAATGTTATTTACATAACTTACACACCAACACTGACTATCATTAGCCACCACTTATGACCACATCATACCCCTGTCATCTATCCGCACAGTATGAGCTTGCATTGCACTCCTGGTCCTGATGTGTCATGTTGCCCCCAGTGAGGGCCAGTAAATTACACAATCCACCATTCATCATTCACCTTTGTGTAGAGGGATGACAGTGGACATCTTCCTTGCAGATGGGATGTCAGTGGTACTCAGGCTTTGCTTGCACACAATGTGTAATGGAGCTGGGAGCATATGCCTGAGTTCATGTAGGATGCAGACATGGATGTTATCAGGTCCTATGGAGACTTACTTTTGTTGCCTTTGATTAGGCAATATGGACCTGCTCCCTGATGATGAGGGGAGAGGTGCAGGTGCTGTGCATATCCACCTATACAGATGGTGGGATAGGAGGGTGATGTTCTTATCTGCATTGGGTTGGCTATAGCTATTTTGTGTATATATGTGGTGTGATTGACCACCAGTACAGGGTGGGTTGGGTTGTTGCTTCTGAGATTGAAGACATATGTGAAGGCAGCCATGTGATTGGCCTTGGTGGATGTGTACAATTTGTACTCATAGCCTTACAGTAATTCACCTGTGAGATTCTATGCTTGTTCAGACACAGGTTGACTTGCTTCCAAGTGGGTGCCTCCTCCTACCTGGCCCTGTATAAGCAATATAGTGACCCATTATGTGTTTTGTGTATTGCTGCTGTCCAGCAAAGGGGAATACTCTGCCCTGGTGAAGGCAGGTTTTACGAGTCAGGTACTGCTGAGTCCATACAGCTATGTGGGTTCTCATATAGCTGTTTGTAGTAGGCATGGAAACAAGGTCATAACACAGTTGGACACCTCTCCATTTTCAATTTGATAATCATGTTTATTTTAGTACCCATGTCTGTGTCAGGGCAATACAACAACCAGTATCTGTAGAAAATTATGTCTGTTGGATGCACAGAAACTAGGATTACACATGTGCACAACATGTACGGCTTATTTACCTGATGTTTTGCATCTCATGTCTGTTGTTTTGAGGCTTCCAGCTACACCTACTCATACATACATGTGCACAGGTAATACCTGATATACATTTCTTTTCTATGTCAGTAGGGCACACTGTATTTACACTGTTGCTGCTCAGTCATACCTCTCAGCCTGTTAGAGCAGGACATCTGGAGGATGCCACACATACATGGGTGAAATGGCCCAAAATTAGTGACACTTTATTAATATTGCTGTAACACACTTAAGTCATTCGACCGCACAGTAGGCTTTACATTCACAGAAATACACGGGAGGATGTCCAACACTCATATGTATGCTATTATGTTCTACTGTCAGTCTTCACAGATTTGCCAATGATTTGCCGACATAACACAACTCTATGAGTAAATGACTACAAATATGAGGCACACATATGGTCAGTGTGCATAACACTGGACAGTTGAATGGTATGAGCTCAGTATATCACATGCAGTTCAACAGACACATCTGCAACAGTAGTTACTATGCACATATCCTGTATAGGTCTCTTAGATTTGTAAGACAAACATGTGTATCATAGTTGTATTCACAAGTAACATATGGATATTTGGGTCTATATATCAGAACATCGATGTTTTAGAAGTTAGAATGTTCAAATATTGACTCATTTTCAGTGAACGCTAAAAATAGCGAAGCTGCAGAACACCAAATTCTTTCCTAGGGAAAAAATTTGGATGGCCGGTTCTGTGGCTTCACTATTTTCAGCGCTGTGGTGGAAAGTTATGGGTCATGTTCAGTTAAGTGTGCGATTGTGTGGTCGTTAGGTGAGTTAAGGTTAGGTGAGTTAGGGTTAGGGTGCGGGTTAGGTGAGTTAGGGTTAGGGCGCAGGTTAGGTGAGTGTGCGATAGTGATGGACCTTAGGGTTAGGGTTTGGGTTAAGATAAGTGGATAGATAGTAGTGTATGTACAGGTTAGTGTAGGGTTAGTTTAGGATTTTAAGTGTATGTGTGTGGATTGATGTTTTTTAGGTGTGCTTGTGTTGTGTGTATGTGTTTTGGAATAGCAAATTTTTTTCCTTGGGAAAAAATTTGCTGTTCTGAATGTTCAATATTATGTGGTTTAGCTATTTCAGGTTTGATGAAATAGCGTTTGCTATTTTTATCTTTCGATAGTGTGATATAAACATGGATATATATGACTTCCCACTAACTGGCCTGGCAGTGCCACAGTCAGTATTGTTCAATAGACACTCCAGTAGTAGTCATATGTGAGACGTCCTTTCCTGGGGTGATTCAGGGGCCTGAGCTGTGATGTATGTCACTGCAGACAGACCCAGATACTATGGCCATAGGTGCTGATCAGTAATATATCAGTACAGCAAATCTTGTTGAGAAATATTTGTTTGACATCCTACTTCCCATTATTGCATACCCCCTACTGCATTCCACTACATGCTTACTTGTTTGACATACTTTCTTTTTTCCAAGTATTGTTGGTTTCTGTTACTGTGTGTGTGTGTGTGTGTGTGTGTGTGTGTGTGTGTGTGTGTGTGTGTGTGTGTGTGTGTGTGTGTGTGTGTGTGTGTCTGTCTACACATATAGAGGTATAGACCTGCTTTGCATAGGCAGCAGCTTGCTTTTTGTAATTAATGCTCATGAGCATAGCAATGGCCTGTGCACCAACTGGTGTCCCCACTTGCTAATTGCATGCAGAACAGCTGTGTTGTTATACCTATAGCCAGTGGCATGGCCACACACTCATATAATTCAGTACTCCATGTGGACGTTGCCCCCTTTTCCTTGCCTGTGAGGTTAACATCATGGAGGTGTGTGGACAACAGCATCACAGTGGGTAGTTGGAAATACCTCTTGTAACAACAAATGTGGAGACAGCCCAACAAAATGGGGGAGAAGATTCCAGATTTAGGGACAGAATTAAGTATTGCTGTTATGCAGTTGTATTAATGGCAATTTAACAGGGTTTGTGTGGACATGGATTTTCTGTGTGATTTTAAGTCTGACAGTGTTATGTGGTTGACATAACTCTCAACTGTAGGGCTCTCCACAGAATGGAAAGAGGTTTGACTCTTATGTTTGGTGTGTTCCTCAGACAGTTGTTGCCCTTGGCAAATCAATAGCATACTCTGGGGATTGCAGTCAGTAAATGCTAACATCCATTTGTGTTTCTGACTTCATATCCCACAGAAAAGATATGTTACAACAAACCCTGTTAACACCAGCAACTTTTTCAGTCTATAACAGCAATATTTCAAATATTCCCATTTTGGGGCCTCGGTCCCCCAATTATGTACGGCTTTGTTCAGATGTCATGCAGTAAGAGTTTGCTAGTTATGGTTTATCAGTATTTAGTGCCTTCATTCCTGATAGCACCCCAGTGATGTAGCAGAATGCCATCATTTTATGAGGAAGAGGCCATATCTATGAGGACAAAGTCTGGACATTCTGTGTGAATCTGTACAGCTGAGAGGTCTCTGTATGTCTGGCAATTGTTAACAGACTGTCAGGATTGTGTAGCAGTATAGTGTGTAAATGTTAGTTGGGCTGTGGAGGGAGGGGGTAGATGTAAGTGTCATAGCTCCTTTTCTATTTGACTGTGCATGCTGCTCCGGTTTCTGGTGGTCTATCAGCTGTATATGTTTGTAGGGGCAGACTGAAACATGTCCCGTACCACCTCAGGATTCCTACTACACTGTGACTTGGGCCACTACATGTAGGGCTAGTGTGTGAGTGGCAAACATTACATTTATTTTCACACAGTCATTATACTCTAGTTTTGATTTGGCTTAACAGTATGTCACTGTGACTGTGGTGAAATTGGTTATGGGTATGCACTTTCATATTGGAATCTGTTTTTCACTACTTTTACAACCTTGTAGTGCCTGATATATTTGCAAATGCTTGTGTAATTCCCCATAGCTGATTTGGGGTAGTGTTGTGTTAGTCTGACTGTAGTGTGGAGGCACTGGATGGTGCTTGGTGGCATGCTTAGCAGCTCTGTGTAGTTTCCCTAATGTCATGTTATCTCCAGATATGTGTAGGATGTCCAGTTGTCTGGCCCATATCTTTGGTCTGGTCCCCATAAGTGTTGTGTATTTCTGACAAATCAGTGGGATGATGTGAGGATTTAAGTCACTAACTAATGAGAAGTCTTGCACTTGTGCTATTTCAGGCAATATATGTTAGAACAGATGGTGTTACTGCAGCAACTGTCTTAGCTTATCTACTAAAGTATTTCAGATATGTCCCTATTTTCATGGCTTTCTTCCTCCACTTTGTCAGGCTTGGTCCAGATTCATTGCACTAAGGGGTTCTGAGCATACCTGTCAACTGGCTGGATTGTTTCAGAATATTTCTCTGGTAAATCAATGTGATGATCTGATGATTTCTGTCAGTAAACGATGACATACATTTCTGTTTCAGACCTCATATCCATCAGAAAATGTATGCTGAAACAAACCCTGTTACTCTAGCAACTTTCTACATCTATAATAGTAATATTTAAAAGACGTCCCTAGTTTTGGCCTATTGTCCCCAAATTTTGCCAGCTTTTGGCCAGATGTCTTGCTCTAAGATGTTGAGAGATATGGTTCTGAGGTATGACTGCACTACATGTTATGCATACACACACACACACACACACACACACACACACACACACACACACATATATATATATATTTTTTTATATATTTTTAATATATATGTATCGCCATACACACTCACACACACACACACACACACATATATATATATATATATATATATATATATATATATATATATATATATATATATACATATATATATATTTCTTTATATATATATATATATATATATATATATATATATATATATATATACATATAGATAGAAATATATAGATATATATAAAACATGGGTGATTCCACAGAGCTCTTTCCCTACTGTCAAATGGCTCTACTGCATGATATGTTTGAATAAGCATCAGAAATTCCTACAGCTCAAATGGTCTAGTGATACATACCTCTGACTGTAGCTTACAGCGTCTTGGGTATGAAATTTGGCAGGACTAATGATTTTGTTGCTAGGCAGAACAGTGGCTGATGGAGACAGAGTGATTAAAGTAGTTTTAAGTCACTTTAAGTGGGTTTGCGCAGATTTGCATGACGCTAAGTTATGCCAAGATACGGTTAGCTGTAGAGATGCTTAATCCATTTTGGCTTCACTTAGCATCATGTAAACTCGCTTACTTTTGCTTACTCCCACTTACACCCATGCTACTTCCTTTAAAAGAAAAGAAAAAGGGGTTATAGGAAAGTGGTGAAAAAGGGGCATGCAGAGGGTAAAACAATATGAAAGGTAGCTAGCGATGTGCAGAACAGGTATCCATAGCTGTCCATTTTTTATACAGCAACAGCTGTGCATTTGTACAGAATTTGGAGGTGAATTTGGACATTCAAAGCCCAGAGAGAGAGGTGAGGGCAACAGAAATATGTTGTCAAGCCAATTGCACTGCATTACATGTGTCTAGTGGACATGTGTGTGAAATGGACAGCTATGTATGGGGTGGGAGTGGGATGTTGGGGAATGATTGTAGGTATGTCTGGGGGTGTAGGTTGGGTAGGGAGACAGACGAAGACAGGGAAGTGTATGACAGACGTGGTGTTCAAATCAACCCAGAACAACAGATGTGAAACAGTTGCATAGCAAACAGGACACATGCATAACTGGAATAACAGTAAGCATTGTAACAGCCTCCCAGTAACAATGACAGCAACAGGCCATCAACAATGGTATTTGAACAAGGTGTGTTAACATGCAACCAATTAATTATATGAACAATATTGGAACACATGTCCCAACATTAGGTATGGTAAACACATACCCATAGTATATGAATAATAATTAGTGATTCAGGTGAGGGGTAGGGCGAGAAAAGAAAAGTCCATTAACAACTGCATAGGCTTCTATTTTTCACAACAGTACTGCTCGATACTCTAGAGGTCTGCCCTCACTTTACATCTACCTATGGCCTACCTATGACATTCCCAAATTTGTGAGGTGGGCCATGTAAACAGCCTTCTGTACAATGGTGCCCACATGGTGGGAAATTGTCAGGTTGCTACCAACCTCAGTCCACAAGTTGCCTCACACCTCATTGCATGCTCAGTACATTATTACTGTCATACTTAGTGTGGATGACATCTGCCACAGCAGGGGGAATGATGCCTCTCCCGGAATTCAGTTTGCGGTAATGCTTCTTTCACCAGCCAGTAATTCAATGAGTGCCTTTTGAGGGATGCTCATATCAGTAGGGGATTGTAAGACAGTGGCCAGCTTTCAAGCATCTGTACACCTGGTCAGCCACAGACCACTGCTTTTGTCCCATATCACAGATACATATATCTCAAACAGTAGAGGCCCCCAGACCGATCCTTGGGGTACACCGTTGTGGATGAAGCTACTACTAGAGGTGGGTTCTACTACTTTGACTGAGTGGGTACTATCACTGGGCCATTTAGCTACCCATCTGGTAACCTACAGGGTGGTGCCTAGCTGTGTAGGCATATGTATCCTGTCTGTCTTGAGATTAGTGTGAAAGGATTGGGCTAGGTGAAGGCAGGCATTGTTCACCATCTTTCCCTCATACGTGTGTTTGTTGACTACTTCAAAGAGGTCAATAACGTTTAACAGGCCTGATCTCCCTTTGACAATACCATGTGTGTGGGCCCGGGCATTTTAATGTTGTCGATGTCCCTGTTCATAATGTCCTTGTATTGCCTTCGATGCCCTTGCAGAACAGCCTAGTTAGCTGATGTGCATAATATTGGCTGGGTCTGTGAATTGCTCCACCTTTGTGTATAGGGATGACAATGGCTGTCCTCTGTGCAGATAGGGTGACACCGGTGCTCAAGCTGTGGTTGACTACAGTGCAGAATGGATCTGAGAACCCATGCCTGTGTTCATGTAGGAAGCAGCCAGGGTTGGTATCAGGCCTATGGAGACCTATGTGTATTGCCTTTGAGAGGGCATTATGAACCTGCTTCCTGATGATGAGGGGAGGTGGGCAGGTGCTGAACATGCACATGTGTACCAATGGGGGTTAGGGGGGTGATGTTTACACTTCACCTGTCTGTAGCCTGTTGCCTACATCTATGCCATATGTGTATGTGGTACTATTGACCACCACTACAGAGCAGATTTGTGTGTTGCCTCTGGAATTGTAGACACATGTGTGGAAGGCCTAGTGATTTGCCTTGGTGGATGTGTCCAATTTGCACTCAAAGACAGCCTTAGAGTACATCACCTGTGCCCTTATTTGCTTCTGCAGACCAATGTGACATTGCTTCCAGTGAGGCACCTATTCCTTCTTGGCCAGTCCAGCAATAGTTTCCACCTGTTATGGTATTTATGTATTGCTGCTGTCCACCACCAGAATTTGCCATACCTTAAGGGAGATGATGTTGTCCTGTCAGGTATTGCTGAGTCCATACAGCTATGTAGGTGCCCACATAGTATTGTGGTGTGGGCCTGGACACTGCTGCAAGTTCCAACAAATGGGATGTGGGCTGTACAGCTATGTCTACCTGCACTGAGGGAATTTATACTCATTTGTGTGCAGTTCATTTTGTTTGACACTGTAAATGGGGGAAGGGGAGATGCTGACCTGAACAGTGATTGTTATGTGTTCAGATACTGCCAAGGAGGATAGCACTGTAGGAGTGCTACAGTGGCTACTCATGTTGGTTAGGACCAGGTACAGAATATTTCCACCTGCCATAGGAGTGTTGACTGTCTGATCTGTTGCATTGCCATTGACAAAGCAGAGGACTCTATGTGGATTCATGTTCAGGTGGCATACGTCATGCACACTATGCTTGAGTATTTGAAATCAGCAAGCAGCAGGGTAGATGAATGAATCCTGACAGATTCCAGCAGGTCCCAGTAGGTGTGGTGGGTGTCCATAGTTATGGTTGGAGGCTTGTAGCTAGCTATGATTTGAGTAGGTGTTTTGTCAACTGTTAACTGCACTCTGGATGTCACCCATGCATCATCCTATTTAGCCAGCATGGAGGTGTGTATGTGTATGCTAATGTGCAACACTCCACCTCCTGTGGCTTTGCAGGTCTCCATCTGGGGTCTAAACGTATGATGGGATGAGTCACCTGGCAAGGTTGGTGTGCTCTCTACAGCTAGAAAGCAGGTGTCCATGACTGCACAAATGCTGGCATCCTACAGGACAAGGTATGCTTGCATTGACATGGCTTTCATGGTAAGACCTAGCTCCTGTTAGAGCAAGACATCTGCACAAAGACACACATCAGTAGTGGGCAAAGGCTAG
>NC_056725.1:1506693587-1506746087 GCF_019279795.1 Protopterus annectens
TATTAAACTGTCAGCCTGGAATGGTATGGGGCTAACTGTGACAACTCTGCGTACATGACTAGGGGGGACTCATATATGTCAGTGTTACATATCTGGCACAGAAGGGGTACCCTGAACTGCTGTTATGTGAATGTGCTCATGGCATGCTTCAACTGGTTTCCTATCTGTGCCCAGGATTATTGGCAGCAGTGACCACTACCCATAACAGCATGACACTTGAGAGACATGTATTGGGAAGAATACATGCTGTATGTACCTATCCTGCTGTCATTTGCAGGGATGTGGTGGGACAGTTGAACAGTTGTACACAGTTTATTATTATACCCTTCATATAGCTACTATCACAATTTCCTTACCTGTAAAACCTGTGGAGAAAATACCTGTTAACACTATCTGACTGTTTTTATATTTATTAATGATTCCTTGTGTATAGATATGCACACATCTTAGTACCACTCCCTTGATTTGAACCATGTCTGGGTGTGCAAAATTAACAACTAAGCTATTTGTCAGCACACTGAACTACTGGGGAACTCCTATTTTGTGTTTCACTGGTTTCTGCCTAATACTCTCTTGGTTAGACAGTCTGAACTTGTAATCCTGTGATGCATGCATGACAGATAGTTATTGTACTGTGCATTAATCCTTTGGATTACTACAATCTGTAAAGCAAAGGTTAACACAAGGCAATGCTGGCTGGAACACACTTTGATATTTTACACATTACTATTCAGGGTTCAGAGCTTAGTAGAGAATATTTCACATTTCATTTATATCTTGTTTTACAGCTCCACCATCTACAGTTTTTCTTATCAGCTGGTTCACAGAACAATCTCAGTTAATGTATGATGTCACAGACATATTTGCGTAAAGAACCTGTATACAACATACCAGAGTAAACCCAACAGTTTTCTGTAGGGATCTTTATTACACATCAGTATTAGTTGGACAAAATTTGTATTTATTCAGTAAACACAGTATACCTACTAGCAGTAAGCAATGTACTCCTTCTTAGCTATTTGCACAACACACTGCAAAATAAATTTGTACTCACCAGCCTGTTGATGCAGCCTCAGCAATCTGCTGGGATGGGCTTCGACATCACTAGCCCTCTCTGCTGCAGCTGTAGAGGAGAAAAACAAACATTATGCATACCTGTCTATCAAATTGTCAGGTTAGTATTTGCTACAAGCTACTTGATAGTGATACTTACTCACTACTGGAGCATTTCATGCCCATGCATCTTGGATCCACTGAACCAAGAGCACCCCCTTCCTCCATTTTAGGTCAGCATAGTGGTGGCATACCTGCTCACCAGTCCAGGGGATGCCTGGTGAGATCACGTGTGAGAGGATCCCAGGCCTCCACTTTGTATTGTGAGCCCCGGTACTGGCCCTGCAGAAGTCTCGTCATGGTTTTCTACAAGGAGTCCAGCCATGACCCTGGACTCCTAAATGCTGCAGTGCTGTGCCCAAAAGCGCACTCCTTCACCTACACCAGCCATAATACCTGCACAGATGAACTATAACAGATTCTGGCTGTATTCCTGCCTGCACTGTTGAAATAAGATGATATTCCACCCTTTGCTGTCATTGGGTCATTTTGAAAATGTCAAGCTCCACTAAGCAGTGCACAAATCCGCTAAGCTGAGTTGAACAGTGCTTAAAGAGATAGTTGCTGTGCACTGCTTAACAGTGTGCGAATCCACTTAGCTGAGCTACCTGCTGCTTAGCATTCACATCTAAGCAATGCTTAAACCTGCTAAGCATAGCTGAGCCATTGCTCACTTTTCATTGTTAAAAAATTATCAGAATAATGACTTCATTTAGTAAGTGTATATGATTTACTTTACATGATATCCCGCTATGTGCTTTTATTATATTACCAAGGGGTATGACTATACTGTATGGGACACTTGTGTATACATGGGTGGTGTCATATGTTATATGCACTCATACTTCCATTTTACACCAGCTACACTATCCTGGTTGACAAAAATCAATTACTACATACTTTAAGATGAAAATAATGATTTTAACACTGCTTTCCCATGTAAAAATAAATTACTTGTCTTGGTACTCAAACCATGAACACCTGTATATAAAGCCAGGTATTGAACCACTACACTATCTGAGTTTAGGGATTTTAGGTGTCAATTTGTATTTATCTCCTCTGGGTTGTTTAAGCAATGCTGGGCAGAGGGCCATAACACACAAACCCACTCAGCTATGCTTAAACATCCCTTAGTATGAAAAAAAAAATAACTATATCCTTGTCCAGCTTTGTTACTATAGGAGGATGACGGGCATGTGAGGCAGTTGTGGGCTTTGCCCATATGGCACTTTCAGATGGCAGACATTTCTGTTTCCATCTTCATACCCTGCAGGAAGTCCATGCTACTGCAAACCTTTTATTCTGTCAGCTTTTGGATTTGTCAGTGCACTTTTTAAAACATGGCCCTATTTATGTGCCTTTGTCCACCCATTATTTATGGCTTTGTACTGCTTTATTGCTCTAGGAGGGTGAGCAGTATGTGTGGGAGGCATTTGGGCATTCTGCAGACACCTGCACAGTTAACAGCTATGGCTGTACAGTGCTTTCACATAGCAGACATTTGTGTTTCAGTCTTCATACCCTGTAGGAAGTCCGTGCTGCTGCAAACCTTTTATTCTGTCAGCTTTCAGATTTATCAGTGCACTTTTTAAAACATGGCCCTATTTATGTGGCTTTGTCCACCCATTATTTATGGCTTTGTACTGCTTTATTGCTCTGGGAGGGTAAGAAGTATGTGTGGAAGGCATTTGGGCATTCTCCAGACACCTGTACAGTTAATGGCTATGGCCATACAGTACTTTCACATTGCAGACATTTGTGTTTCAGTCTTCATACCCTGCTGGAAGTCTGTGCTACTGCAAACCTTTTATTCTGTCAGCTTTCGGGTTTGTCAGTGCACTTTTTATTTTGTGTCCCTATTTATGTGCCTTTGCCCACCCATTATTTATGGCTTTGTACAGTGTTCTTGCTCTAGGAGGTTAAGAGACATGAGAGGCAAGCATCTGGGCATTCTGTGGAAACCTGTACAGTTGAGGGCTATGCATACCTCTCAACTGTACTGATTTTTGCAGAATGTCCAAATTGTTGTCTCATATTTTTGGCCTGTTTCTGACCAAATTATGGCTTTCTGGAAAGTCATTGAGGACTGCAGTGAGGAATAATGGCATACATTTGAGTTTCAGACTTCGATCCTTCAGAAAATTCATGCTAATGCATACCTTGTTTTCTATCAACATTCTAAGTTTGTAACAGCTATATTTAAAAAGTGACCCTATTTTTAGGGCTTTGTCTCCCCAATATTTGTGCCTTTGACCATATTTCTTGCTTAAACAGGTTGTGAAGTATGGGGCTATGGCCATACGGCACTTTTACAATGCAGGGTGTGTGTGAAAAAAACTGTCACATACCCCTGCACTGCTTTCTTGTTTTCTTATGTATTTCAGTGTCCTGAGACACTGAAATACTCATTTATTTCATTTGAATATCCAAATAGACTCCAAACTCGGTTTTATTGATTTATTAAGACCTGGTTGTTTTGATTAGGTGTTTTAATTGATTCTAGTATATAAGTTGTGAGGTTATTTGATCAAGTTGTCTGATGAAGTTACCTTTTTGTAACGAAAACGAGTGTTACTGTGAGTCACTTGCGTTAACCTGTGTCAATAAAACCGAGTTTGGAATCTATCTGGATATTCATTGGCGTTTTTCTCCACCAAGTGTTGGTTTTCAGTTTTTGGTTGCTTTACCAACATTCGCTTCTGTTTTTGTACATTCATTTATTTCATTTCACTGTCTGCAGACACTGAAATACTGGCAAAATATTAGAGAAGTTCTCTAATATTATGCCAAACTACTTTTAGAAAGTGCTGAATGGCACTGTCTGAGTGCAGGGAGTGTGTTGACTGTGCGAGCACTACTGGAACATGCCCCCTGCACTCATTCACTGTTCATGTCCATGCAGCCCTTATCAGTAACATGCCTTCATGAATATGCAAGGTGCACTGCTGTTAGAGCTGTGCAAAAACAGACACGGTTCACTCTGTGCAGGAATAGTACTATTCCTACACAGAAATTATTAAATCCCAGGGGCATTTTATGCATAATTACATGTCATGAAGGATATGATGGGTGAATTCTAACTGATTAATATGACATCCTAACAGCTGTATAAAGTACTGTCTTTCAAATAAAATGTTAAGATTCCTATAAAATTATGGACACATGGTGTAGCAATGAACTAAGATGGCAAAAAATGCATTAAATACACACACACACACACACACACACACACACACACACACACACACACACACACATATATATATATATATATATATATATATATATATTTATATATATATATATATATATATATATATATATATATATATATATATATATATATATATATATATCAGTTACGTACAACTTGCGTGCCTATATCTGTATACAGGACATATGTACCCAGTAAAGCATTGCATACTATAGTTACATTGGAGAATACACACAATGCTTCAGGTCATCATGGATGTGGGTAGTGCACATTTAAGAAACAAGTGAGGTGGGTAAGTCTGGTAGAGCAAGTTACAGAGCATTACAAGTATCAAAGATATTACTAATTAGTGAGACTATGATTCAAGATCCCACATATTTTGGAATCCGGACTCTTCCTCACAAACTAGCAATTTGCACATGTCACACAATCAGGCGTACATAGTTATACCCCTTATTATAGTACCATCTTGATATGGCATCCTATATAAAACCATAGGCAGCTGTGAATGGCAACTTCAGAGCTGGCTCACCTCAGTATATAACAAGTGATTTGAGTAAGAAGCATATCTGTGGATCACTGCTATGCATTTCTGTCACCTGTGAAATACAATAGGATTGTAACAAAGAACACCAGTACTGCTATGTTCAGGTCAGGCTGTGCCTGAAAGTGTGTATTGTTGTTATGCTCTATGGAGATGACATATAGAAATATGTACACATCCCCTGGGATTCAGCAAGCAGCCGTGCAAGAATAAGTTATTCTTTTTGCATGGCAGGGACCATTCCTGTTCAGTACAGCAGCACACCATGCATATTTATGAAGGCATGTTGCCATGCTCTAAAATGGACATGGTGCTGTGTAAAAGTGCAGGGGGGTGTCTGAGAGCAGAGCTCTCACAATACACATGCCCCCTGCACTCCAGAATTGCCTTTCAGCAATTATAAATGAGTGAGAATGCTCGTAACACCCCCAGCCCATCAGGTTAACAAATCTGGTCAAAGGCATAAGGGACAATCATCCCTACCAAGCCAGAAGTTGTAAGGATAACACAGATAGCATAAGCATATAGTGCACACCTCCCAACCTGTCAGAGTAAGGAATGTGGACAAAGCCAAAAAGTTGATAAAATAACAGGTTCAGCATTAGCAGGGATATTTTGAAGGGTCTAGATAAAATCATACAACAAAAATTCTTTTTTTTTTTTTTATAAATGTGATAAAATTTAAGTGTAGCTGTGTGGGTGTGCCCGTTGCTTAGCTACGCTTAGTCCAGCTTAACAACACAAGAAGTTAAATAGCAAGAGACAGCCAACATGCACGGTATTGCTATAGTGTAGTTTATAGAGTGTATGTTTTGCAAGCAGCCATTCCTGGTTTGAGTTCCACTGTAACCAATTTGCATTTTACATGTGAAACCAGCTAATAAACATTTTTTTTATTATTAGCTACTAAATAACATATATTTGTTAATTGGAGTACTGCATCAGGTCCAGATGTGAGGTGTCAGTTCAATAAAGTTGTGAAACCTTCATATAAACACAAGTACCCCATATAGTCACACATGAATAAATGTAATGCAAGCACATTGAGGATTGTCAGGGACAGTAAACAAATTAATAATATGTAATGAATGATGAATCAATGCCATACAGTAAATAGTCTATAAAATTGAAAGTAAGCAATGCTAAGCATTGCACAGATCTGCTTACCAGGTGTAAGCATTGTATAAATATGACTGCTAAACAATGAGTAGCCCAGCTAAGTGGATTTGCCCATCGCTAAGCAGTGCTGAACCTGTCCCTTTAAGCCAACCTTAGCTAAGCAGGTTTACCTGTAGCTTAGCTCAGCATATTTCAAAACCATCCAATCACTGCAAAGGGGGGGAATCAGCCATATTTAAACCCTGCAGGCAGGAATACAGCTCATAACTGGTTGCAGCTTCCCATTGTAGGCAGTATGGCAGGAGTTGGTGAGGGCATGCGCTTCCGGGCGCAGCACTGGGGCATACAGGAGTTCAAGGTCATGGTAGGACTCCTGGTAAAGAACCATGATGAGAGACTGCTGCAGCGCCAGTACCAGGGCTCCCAATATAAAGACGAAGCCTGGGACCATCTCGCCCATGATCTCACCAGTACAACTGGTATCCCTCAGACTGGTGAGCAGGTCCAGCACTACTATGCTGACTTGAAGCGGAGAAAGAGGGAGCTCTTGGTCGAGTGGGTCCAACAAGCAAAGCAGAGGGGTGATATCCCAGGAGTGTGTAAGTACTCATACTAATAACTATTTACTAATGCCCAGCCTGTGTATATGATGTATAGGTATACCCAAATATTTCTCTATTTCCATTGCAGCTGTAGCTGAGTGGGCTGTGGATCAGGAAGCCCATGCTAGTAGGCTGCAAAGGCTGCATTGTGAGGCTGGTGAGTAACAATCCTGCTTGTAGTAGTCATACCAAATAAATATAAAGTAGTAGAAAGTCACCTGGCAGTATAAAAACTTGTGTATGGGTTGTACTGAATAAACCAGACAATGTGACAGTAATAGCCCCATATAGGTCACATTTAAATAAAACTGTAACTGCCTGGTAATAAAGCTCTAAATCCTGGACTAGTTGTGTTTACTCTAGTATTCTATGGCATTTATTGTTGCATTCTCTGAATAGTAATGTTGTATTAACCACTGTTACCCACACTGTGCTACATAAAAAAATGTTTAGGAATGTCTGTATAAGACTGTTGTAAGTACAAGATCAGATTGTACAACCAAGAGAGACTTAGACAGAAAACACTGAAGATATAGATAGCAATAGCCAAATAGCACACTCTGCTGCAACTTAAATTGTTGTATTTTTAGCAGACGCTGTCATGGTTTGAATCCTGGGAGTGGTAGTAAGCTGTATGCATAGTAATACCTCTCAGCTGTACAGATTTTTCAGAATGTCCAGATAACTGGCTCACATTTTCTGCCTGTTCCTCTGTCTCCCTGGCAAATCAGTGCTATGATCTCAGTATTGTCACGAAATAATGACATACATTTGATTTTCAGACCTCAAAACCTTCAGAAAATGTATGTTAAAAAAACCCTGTCACTCTAGCAACTCTCCAAGTTTATGACAGCAATATTCAAGACATGTCCCTTTTTATACCCCATGTTGTCAAGCTTTGTCCAGAGTGTGTGCATTAAGAGATTGAGATGTATGTGCATAATATTAACTTGGAATCTGGGAATAGGTGTAGAAACAGTCAGGTAGTGTTAACAAACATTCCCTCCACAGGTCTACCAGGTAAGAGATATAGAATTTAGCTATAAGACAGTTGAAGTATACAGTGTTTACAAACATACCACTGCCCAAACCAAGGCCATAGGGTATTGCAATAATACCTGTAATTTAATGATTAGAGCAATGATCATTAAAGTTGTGAGTACTACAAGGCTATATAAGTTGTTAATTGGCATCTCCCCCCACCCACATCATATCTGCAACAATAATCTAAATACAGAAATAAATGGGTATGTTTAAACCAAACCTACTGTTGGGATATATGTCATATTGTTCAATACATATTGGAATGTGGTTTTATTAATGTTCCATGTTGAAATACTGTCATTGTTGGTCTGTTGCTATCAATGTAACCTTCATGCCATTGTAATGGCCACTGTGCTTCCATATATGCATGTGTTCTGTTTGCTATGCAACTGTTCAAAATCTGGTGTTTTGGGTTAATGGGAATATCTATGCATGCCATTATAACTAATCCTGGATTGTGTTGACTATTACTAACCCAAATATGTTTTAAAACTGCAACACCATAGCACGTATGAGAAGGCTGGTCCCAGCGGACCCACCTCTTCCACCACATCTGGCCAGAGAAACAGGCTCATGCACATCTGGGACCCACCCTGGGACCTCCTAGTCTGCTGGTCCTGCACCACCTTCAGGAGAAACTGCCTCAGGGGATGGGGCTTCTCCCCCCCCAGAAGCGGGCGTAGACAGGATCCCACCACCCGAAGTCAGGTCCAGGGTGCGTAGTGAGAACCAAAGGGAGTTTGGAGATTTGCTACACCAGCTTGAGGGCCGCATGGAGCATTTAGTGGGTCAGCCATCCCTCCTGCTCAGCCACCTTTGGGGCCATGAAGGTGCCATAGTGATTTCCCATGGGTGGGGACCTCAGTCCCACTGTTTCCATTTGGGGGCTCATGGGCTTTGGATTTCCAAACACCCCTCCCCATCCAAGGTGTTTACCCCCCACATGTGTCTTATACTGCCTCTGTATGCTGTATTATCTGTCTTCTCTGTCTTCTTACCCAACCTACCTCCCTAAATATACCTATTATCCTTCCCCAACATCTCACTCTCACCTTAAAAAAAGGGGCAATCTGTTCCCAAACAAATCTCACCCCATACATAGCTGTCCATTTTGCACACGTATCCAATGGACACATGCAATCTGGTCTAATTGGTTTCACAACACATCACCTCCAAATTCAGTACATATGCACAGCTGTTGCTGTAGAAGAAATGGACAGCTATGGACCTTCTCTACACCTGTCCTGCACATCCCTAACTACTTTCCCTATTGTTTTTCCCTGTGCATGCCCCCTTTCTCACCACTTTCCTATCACCACTTTTTTCTTTTTGCTTAAAGAAATTAGCACAGGGATAAGTGGGAATAAGCACCTTTAAGCAGTAGTAAGTAGGTTTAAGCCTGTTTGCATGGCGACAAGCAATGGCTACACAGATTAAGCACTGTTAGGCTAACTATCTGTAAGCTTATTTAACCGGAAGTTAGCATAGCTTACCGCCATGCAAACCTGATCAGACATGCTTACAACTGCTTAAAAGTGCCTTAATCACTCTGTATCTGTCAGCACTTGTTCTGCCCAGTTACAAAATAATCAGCCGTTGCAAGTCCCGAACCCAGGACCCCGCACACCATAGCCACAGGGATTTACCGCTAAGCCGTTTGAGCTGTATATAAATGTGATGTTTACTCAAACATATGCAGCACAGTCATTCAACAGTAGGGAAAACATATTTATATATGTAGATGTATGTATGTATGTATGTGTAGCTATATATATATATATATATATATATATATATATATATATATATATATATATATATATACATACATACATGTCTAGATAAATATATATATATATATATATATATATATATATATATATATATATATATATATATATATATATATATATATATACTGAATTCACACATTGGATCCATACGCTGAAACTCTCACTGCAAAACATCTGAACAAAGGCACTGTTAATGGAGGTGAAGGGGCCTGAAATAGGGGTCTCTTGTAATTATTGCCATTATCCCTTCCTCCGCAGCTAAACTGATCTGCCTTGCAACAGAATAACCAGCACTTGTAAGTTTTGACCCCAAGACCCCGCACAACATAGCCACAAAAAGTTAACAGTAAATCATCTCAGCTGTAAGAAATTTGGCTGATTTCTGTAACATATCATGCAGAACAGTCAGTCTACCATTGGGAATGTACAATGTGGAAACAGTAAACATTCCAATGAAACATATACACATGTGTGTATATATATATATATATATATATATATATATATATATATATATATATATATATATATATATCTACACACACACACATACATGCACATATAAATATATAACTACTTATAGATATGTACAAAACGAGTGAATTCATTATGTAATTTCAAAATACTGAAATCCCGAATTTCAGTAGTTTGAAATTAAATAGCCAAACACACAGAACACCGAAACCCTAAAACCGCAATTCAAAATCTTGATGGTACACTACAGATACAGTACACACAAACACATACACACAACTTCCCCCCACCTCAAATATATTATCCTACACTACAGATAAGTAGGGGGGCAAGCCCCCCCTGCACCTCCCCTACTTATATATACTAACTCCGACATCGCACAGTGAGACACACACAGGTAACTCATTCCCACACATTGTACACACCCTCTCACACATACATCACAGTCAAAACACACATTGACATACACTAAAGCCCCTAACCAACACACATACACATACATGCATACCCAAACTCACATCTTACCATGCACACACTACAACACCAGAAGTGCTAATTCAAAATCTCCGTACTTCAGGATTTTAAATTTTGTGTTTCTGGTGTTCCAGGATTTCAAGACTTCGCTATTATAATTTTGAAATACTGAAGTTCGTGATTTCAGTATTTCAAAATTAAATAGGGAACCCAAAAAGTGTATATATAGAGGGTGCACAACATATTAAACAGCCATTATTCCTACAGCTTCCACCTTTTCAAATGGCAAGTGTCTGATTCTTTCTTACAAATGAGAATTATTGCATGAAACATATACCCACACACAATGCAAAGGCCATGACACCACACACAAGTTTGCATACATTGAAATGTTTATTTGTGTACTATTTCTGTTGTTTATGCCATTTCTGATAGCAGTTAGGTGTTTGAAATACATAATAACTGATTAATGCAACTCTCCCAACAAAACATATGATACAGTAAGCTGAAAAACATTACATACTTTGCTGTATTATTGAAAAGTATTAGTTGCCACAATGTAAAAGTATCTGTTACATATCAATGCTTAACTTAAACTGTCACTATCACGCTGACAAACAGAAATGTGTGTACGACAGTAAGCTCTATCCAACCACTGTTCCCATGGTGAAAGGCATGAAAATGTACAGCCATATACCTTAATGTTTCTTCCTACTGATATCTCTCACATGTTAACAGCCTAGGTTAAAAACATTTAATACCCTTCCCCCATAAAATGTAAAAATAGTAGTATTCAATGCATATAACAGCAATACTCAGACACTGTCCCTAGGTCTGGAACCTTATACAAACATGTAGTTGGCCTGTGTCCACAAGTCCTGTTGTAAGAGTCATTACTACCTGCTGTCTGTAACACTGCTCTGCTGCCCACACACAGGAAAGATGTCTTCCATACAGGAAAGGTAAAGGAGCAATGCCCACATGATGTAGTAATTTATAGTAGTCGGTTGATATGACATTGTCTATTGGAAGTACTACACAGCTGGCTGCATGCAATTAGCAAATGGGGAACACCATTTGTGCAGAGGCCATCACCTGATCATGAGCATAACCTACAAAAGCCATACTACAACCTATTCAAACCAGCTCAATCCCTGTAGTGGATATATATATATATATATATATATATATATATATATATATATATATATATATATATATATATATATATATATATATATAGAGAGAGAGAGAGAGAGAAAAACAAAAACAAAAAAACAAAAATAATACTAAAAAACAAAAATAATACCAAAAAAACCCAAACAAGGAAGACATCCACATCCAACTGGTACACAGAATGGAGCACAATAATAAAACAGGTATGTGAAACATGTCAGCATGTAGTTGAATATAGTACTTGTTCGGCAATAATGGGATAGATGATGCTGAAAGATTTATGTGTGCCATCAAAACTTTTTGTAATGATGTCCTGCTGAGCAACTGCTATGGACATAGCATCTGACCCTATGTGCAGTGGGCCATACCTGTCAACTGTGCAGATCTGCAGAGAATGTCAAGAGTTAAGCCATCATAGTGTTTATTCTGTTCCTCCAAACATGTATATTAGTCTGGCAAATAGCTGAAGGTGGAAGTAATTAAGTCATGATAGACACATGCATTTCAGACCCCACCACCTTTAGAACAGTCATGGTAATGTGAAATGTATCATGCACAAACTTCATACATTTGTAAAAGTCATATCTACGATCTGTTTCTATATTTCCCCCCCAATGTTAGGCTGTGTCTACATGTGATGCTCTGTTTCGTAACAAGACAGAACAGTAAAGCTGTGGAGGAAGGAGGTTCAGAGTGTAGATATGATGTCTGAATGCACTCTCTCTCTCTCTCTCTCTATATATATATATATATATATATATATATATATATATATATATATATATATATATATATATATATATATATATATATATAGATATGTATGTCTACACACACACACACACACACACACACACACATATATATATATATATATACATATACAGACACACACACACACACACACACACACACACACACACACACACACACACACACACACACACACACACACACACACACACACACACATATATATATATATATATATATATATATATATATATATATATATATATATATATAAAATACATTTTCCCTCCTGTTGAATATAAATGCATTTTCCCTACTGTTATATGATTGTGCTGCATGATATGTTTGAGAAAACATCACACATATCTGCAGCTCAGATGGCTTAGTGGTAAATTGCTGTGGCTATGGTGTGCAGGGTACTGGGTTAGACACCTGCAAGGGCTGATAATTTATTTGCATTTCAATATTTGTTGCACAGTTGGATATATGTCCTAACAGTAGGTTTGGTGTAAACATACCCATTGATTTGTGTGTTCAGATTATTGCTGTAAATATGGTGGGGGGGGGGGAGATGTCAATTAACATCTATTAAATCCTTGCAGTATGAGGTCCTCAGACTTTTTTTCCTGTTTATGTCTTTCAGGTACAATGTCCTGGGAGCATCTCCCTGCTTATACTCTCCAGGAGAATGATATAATAATTAACTTCCTTGCCCAACATCCCAGAACCCTGTTTGGACATTCAGCCTGTGATCTGCAGGAGAGGGCTGCCCTGTGGAATGAGCTTGTCCACAGATTAAACGATGTTGGCCTGCATAGCCGGTTATGAGCAGGTCTGACATCATTGCACTGACCTCATCCGCCACACCCATCAGCATGCTGCTGCAGTTAGGAGGGACCAGCTAGCCACAGGTGGGGGTCATGTCATCCAGCCTCCACTGACACATGCTGAGGAGCTCCTCACCAGCCTTGGGCACCCACCCGCCAGCCAGGCCAGGAACCTCACTATAGCATTGTGGAGCTGGGTGCTACCCAAACAATGGATGAGTAGCATGCAGGTAAGGACCCAGGGCACATTAGTAGACCACTGTTGTTTATCCAACTTCATCTCTTAAGTATTGTCATGCATATGTCAGATAACATAGTCTGTTGCTGCAGTGTAGCAATGAACAGATGTGCATAATCGCTAGTATTGTGGGTTTGTACTGTTGATGTAGTGAAATGTTGCTTCCACCCTGTACCAATGCCACAGGTGTGGCTACTGACATTACAACTCTCACACAACTTATGTAGGACTCTCTGGTATACAGCTGGGGCAGCAGCCTGTAGCTGGTGAGTATGGAGTTTTCATCAGGTCTCCAAATACACCGGCCATGTTATGGCCATGGTATTTGCCATGCACACATTTAACACACCTATCCATAATGCATGCTGTACATGTTAATTTATTGTTGCTGTTAACTGCACTGCATCACAGTGGTCACCATGGTGGCATATCTGAAGGGTATGTAAGAGTCCTGCAGTATACCTAATAACCTGTCAGTGCAAGATGTGTGGACAGAGATGAACATAATAGTGGGACAAATGGCCTACAGTAGGGACACATCTGAAACATTACCCTTATACAGTGGCTACATCTGTATATACACCACTATGACAATGGCAACTGTTACAGATCTACACAATGGCATATTATAATACCACATTCCACACCTTTTACAACCTGTAATGTGATCCTAACATGAGCAATAAATGTGTAATATGGAATTCTATGCTAGGACAACAAATATGGGGAATATATACCTTAACAAACACTGGAAGCATATGTGTGCACACACTCCAAATAACATATTGTGGAAGCAGCTTTTTAGGTACTGACAGCATTCACTCTCCTTAAGTATGCACCTTCCATCAAGTACAGGGCCTCAATGTCACACCAAGTAATGGTCTGCTGTCCAAGAAGTATGTCCATGACATTTTCCCACTCACCTGCAACAGAGGCAGCTATGGCTTGCACACATCTTACAAACCATGGAATGGATCCCATATCCAAAAGGTAGCACTCCGGAGTGGGAGACGTAGCCTTACCTTACCATTGCATATACCATGGCAAACAGTACAGACAGTCATGTATGTGACTATAAAGTATGGGACAACATTAATGTAGAAATAAACAGATGCCCATCCAAGACAGATGATAACACATGTTGCAAACTGGTCATGGAGGCAGTCCAGAAACATACAGCAACACTGTGGGACTTGCAGGAATGTCTAGCAAGTACTGCCTGTGTAGTACCTGTGTTGACAATCGCATGGACTCTGCATAAGTGTGGCCTATGGGTTAGGGTAATTAGATGGAAGAGTTGTTCCACAGGAAACATCATCCAAGGCTCTCTACAGGTAGCATATGCATAACATCAAGTCTCCCAAAGGCATGTGTTGCAATGTGTAATGGTATACCGAGACCAAGGCTTATACCTACAGACAGTATTAATAAAGATACTTGTGGTGCACAAGCAACAGCTCACTCCACCTCAAGCCCACCATCCCCATCTTCTACCAATGTACACCTTTAGGTTTGCTGTTCATTAGCAAGAACTAGGCTGGTAGACATGGTGCTCTGAATTTGGAACACTACAAAATGACACTCATGTGTGGTCCATAGTTGTCAAGCATCTGCAATAAGGTTGAGGATGGGGAGGGGTGTCATCCTGAATCACAACAGTGACCTGAAGCATACATCCAAAGCTCGCTAAGAATGGCTGTATCTGAACACAGTCAAGGTCATGAATTGTGCCAGACAGAACCCTGACTCCTCAGTAATACTGAAGGCACTGTGTGACCTCCAAGGGCTTTACACATGATATGACCTTGCAATCCGGCAGAGTTGGGGGACATTTCAAAGCAGAGTGACCAAATAAGGGCAAGTGAAGATGGTCCATGCTAGTATACCCCTTCCAGGAATAGTGACAGCTGTAGGTTCACTTAACAGGTGCTGCAACAAACCATCATGTTAAGGGTGTGCGCACTTATGCAACCCACATATTGTATGCATCTTAATCAGCATCTGCACAACTAACACATTTGTTTAATATTGCATTTGATTGCACATGTCATATGTCACATAGGTGTGTGTAATGTTAACATATGCAGTATTGTGGCCCCACTGCATATCATTTAAGAGGCTGGCATGTCAATAAGGGGGTGTACACTCCTCATAGCCACAGTAAACTTTGAAGGTTGTCAGTGCAATTGGATTTTATTGCTCATACATGCACTGCTGATGATGAGATCTGCAAATCAGAGGTCAGGAATTCACTATTGACACCTGTCCTCATATCATCCCAGGTATGTGTCAGACAAACACATAGGGTCTGTGGGCAACAGAGCAGACATAACTGCCACACATATACACATTCAGCAATGGTGTGTACACTTGTGAAGTATGGTGCACAGTACATGCCAGGGTGCTGAACAGGTGCACAGCAATACTGTGTACATAGGTGTAGTGTGTTCCAGGGGAAGGGGCATCACCTACTAACACAACTCATGCATCACAGATATGTATAATGTTGGTAACAAGGACTGAGTATAGCTGCAGTGCATGCTGTTGAGTGCTTTATGCCATGCATGTTGACTGTTGGGTAATGAGAAGTCTGTGTAATATCTTTGTGCAATGTGTGCGCACTCGCATGCGTGTGTGTGTGTGTGTGTGTGTGTGTGTGTGTGTGTGCGTGTGTGTGTGTGTGTGTGTGTGTGTGTATGTGTTTGTGTGAGTGTGTGTAGAGGTAAGCAATGATGTACAGGTCTTAAATTAGTTTTTTATTTTCTCCTCACAGGTGGCGAGGTGGGTCAGGGTCCCTCCTGCAGGCAAACTGATGTTAGTGTCCATACTGACTCTGACAATGATGACAGGTATGGTGAGGCACTTGCAGGGATGTCAGGGGCTGAAACTGTGCCATTGGTTGACATCCCACTTTTATCCACCCCATCCCCGCACAAAGTCACAATGCCTATACATACCCCATCACCAGTGGACATAGATGCTTTCCTTAAAAAAACAAAAAACACAAAAAAATCTTGCTTTTTTTCTCACTTTTCTGAGATTTAAAAAAGTTCAGTTACAGATTTGCTGTTCTGAACTGTTTGTAAGTTTCTTGGAGGCCATTGTTTGCTTGGGCTAAAGGGAAGTCTCTGTGTTCATCAGTGGCAGTGATAAACATTGAGCAGCCTGCCTGCCCCAGTGGGAGTGGTTACTGCCTTGAAACTGTAGTTTTATTGGCCATTTTGGGTCATTTCCAAACTCCTTGATCTCCCTCTCTTAAAACCAGATTGCCTCGTGGTTTTGACATCTTTTTGGACTTGTTGGCAGTTGGTGAAGCATCCACCAAGAGGAGAAAATGCTGAGAGAAGAAAGGAGCCACTTTTGAGATTTTAAGTATTTTGCTTCAGATTATTTGTTAAGTTTTTCTGCATTGCTGCCTACTTTTGAGCATTTTCTGGCTTGTTAAACTTGATTTCTGTGTTGGTAACTGTATTTAGAACACAACCTAGAGCTGATTACTGAATTTCCTGCTTGCACTTATTTTTTAAAATCATTTTTTTTCTTAAAACTTGCATTTTATCTGTCTCTGGCCTAGCACTCAAGTGTGGGGTCATTTACTGCACTGTTCTAACTTGTTGATACTTGTGAACCTCTGCTTTCCTTAAAAAAACAAAAAAAAAAAATCTTGCTTTTTTCCCACTTTTCTGAGATTTAAAAAAGTTCAGTTACAGATTTGCTGTTCTGAACTGTTTGTAAGTTTCTTGGAGGCCATTGTTTGCTTGGGCTAAAGGGAAGTCTCTGTGTTCATCAGTGGCAGTGATAAACATTGAGCAGCCTGTCTGCCCCTGTGGGAGTGGTTACTGCCTTGAAACTGTAGTTTTATTGGCCATTTTGGGTCAATTCCAAACTCCTTGATCTCCCTCTCTTAAAACCCTCTTTTGTGCTTTTGTGCACGTTTTTGCGCATAGCGCAACATCGGGCAGCACCGCCTAATTGGGATTAAACGATTCCTGGCTCCACAAAGTCTGCTCTTCACTTTTTCCCTTAGAACTGCTCTATCTCTCAAATTAAACACCATATTCTCATTCTAAAGCCCCTCACTGGTCCAAATAAGTAATCTTACAAGTTAACACTAATAAACCATAAGCACTACTTACTCTTATACTCTCTTATTACCTTGTCCCCTATTGGTCCATTTTAATTCAGTTCCCTATATTACTCTAGCATGTCCAAAGGTCAGTCAATGGTTTCCTCTCCAGTCCAGCTGGTGAATCTGGGAATTTTGAGGCAATGTTACAACTGTCTCATGTACACGGACAACCCTCTCCTCCTCCAAACAGGTTCAAATATATGTGAGAGATGCAACCACATAGCCAAACTGGAGGCTGAGCTCTCTCATCTCAAAACTGGTGTCACCAGTCAGGAGGAGAAGGTAACCTCACACAACACAATTCCAGTACCACATAGTCCCACCACAACAGCGAACCAAACACATAAAAACACAAAAACATACTTGGAGGCTCTAAATAAAAATCTACCTAAGCAACAGAGACCTCCAAAGCAAACATCCAAGCAAACGCTACCCCAAAACAAAACACGTACAACACATAGCACACAAAGTCAGTGTGTCAAGCAGTCACAGCCCTTAAGGCTGAATAACACACCTGATACCCTTATAATAGGTGACTCTATTGTCAGACACACTGACGTCCCGCTCACCAGGCTGAATAAAGAGAAGGTCACAGTGAGCTGCCTGTCGGGCGCTATGATCCGCCACATAACGCAAGCACTCAGGTCACTCCAAAGCAAATGCAAATATGACTCAGTCATTGTACATGCTGGCATAAATGACCTGAGATGTACCTCCCTCGACTACATGAAAACAAACATAGAGGAGCTCTCTGATCATGTAGCCCAGGCCGGTATTACCCTGACCTTGAGCAGCATCTTACCCTCACCTAGAATGATGCCACAGTATAAAGACAAAATGATCGATTTTAACAATTGGCTAAAATTTTGGTGTCATTCAAAGGGGATCCAGTGTCTGTCAGCCTGGGATGACATGCTCGACAAGCCACGTTTCTTCACTAGGGACGGCTTGCACCTGTCACCCCTGGGCTTTCAGATATTGGCAAAGGCTCTTGCCACCTCCACAGTGCCTTTTTTAGGCAAGGCTCAAAAGTCAAACCCACCTCCATAGACAGCACAAGGAACAAGAAACTAAGGGTAATGCTGCTAAACGCCAGAAGTCTTAACCTCAAGATGCATGCACTCAAAGCTCTCCTCAGTATGGAGAACATCGATATCTGTGCAGTGACAGAAACCTGGTTCAAGGCTCCAGAGAGCACCCCAGCACTACCAGGTTATACCTCATATCATGCTTTTCGGCCCCAAAACCCAGACCGAACCACAAAAGGAGGGGGAGTTTCCATATTTATCAAGGATATCCATACCTACAGGTTAGTGGCAGTGCACGAAGTATCGGAGACCATCCATGTGCAACTGACAGTGGGCAAGACTGCTTTTCAGTTTATGGCATCCTACAGCCCACCCTCTCAAAGTCAGGAATCCCACTCGGCTTTCCTGAAAACATTGGAGAAAACTAAGATCTGTCCGAACACCATTATATTGGATGACTTCAACTACCCAAACATAGACTGGGAGCATTACTCAAGCTCCAGCAGCTTAGCCCAACGGTTCCTGGAATTTATAAACTCAAATGCTATGGAACAACTAGTCACCACTCCCACAAGAGGGGAAAACATACTAGACCTGATCATTACCAACATGGGGACTCTATGCTCCATACCAGAAGTATATCCCTCATTGGTAAGATCAGACCATAAATTAATTTCACTGGATATCCACATCCCGACCCCACCCCCAGCCCAGAAAACCACAGTGAAAAACTTCTCAAAAGCGAACTTCACACTTCTCAAAACTGAAGTGGAATCCTTCAAGGCCCCAGGGCCAGTGAAAACTACGGCCCAAACTGCAGAATCCTATATAAATGCATTCTATGGACATCTCCAGGAATGCATGGATCATGCTATCCCAAACAAAATCAAGACCCAGTCATCCAAAGGCAGGCATCCAGCCTGGTGGACCCCAGCCATAAATAAACTGTACAACAGAAGGAGGAAGCTACTTCATGATAGAGTAAAATCTTTAAAAGGGAAGGCATCTCTGATCAGTACTAGCAAAAAATTACGATCCCTCATAAAATCCTCCAAGGCCAGCTTCGAGAGAAAAATTGCACAGGACACTAAAGACAATCATAAGGCTTTTTTCAGTTATGTTAGGAACCTGGGATGCAACTCCCAGACTTGTTCTGAGTTGATTCTAAATGACAAAAATACACTGAACCCACAGACATCGCCAATATCCTGGTAGACAGGTTCAGTGCAAACTTCTCCACCCTCCCCAAAAGAGCAAGTATCTATCCCGGCAGAGTGCAGCCTCCCAAACATCTCTGATGCTCAGGTGAAGGCTGCCCTCTCCAAAGCAAAAAACACTGCTTCCATGGGGCCAGATGCCGTCCCGGGTTGCGTCCTACATGAACTCCAAGAAGAACTAATCCCTCAAGTAAAACTGCTGTACAATCTCAGCCTCACTACAGGATATGTGCCCAAACAATGGCGCACAGCAACAGTGGTCCAACTCCACAAAGGTGGCGCCTCTGCGGACCCTGGAAACTATCGCCCCATAAGCCTGACTAGACTAGTATGCAAGGCTATGGAGAGGATCATCATGGAACTCATAAACAAAGACATTGGGGTCCTACAGACACTAGATCCTACCCAATTTGGCTTCGTCAAGGGCAGATCCTGCCTTTTGAACCTGGTTGACTTCTTCAAAACAGTCACCAAGGCCATAGATGAAGGGAAGGTAGTCCACACAGCCTATCTGGACCTCGCAAAGGCATTTGACACAATACCCCACTCGGGCATCATAGATAAGCTATCCAGCCTAAATATAAACCCCTATGTCACAAGATGGGTCGCAAACTGGCTCAAAGACAGAACCCACATAGTCAGAGTTGCTGGAGCCATGTCAGACTCGAAACTGGTCACAAGTGGCATCCCACAAGGTTCTGTCCTGGGACCTCTCTTGTTCGGTATTTACTTTTCTGAGGTACAGGTCAACGTGGGAGGACTATGGCTCACCAAGTTCGCAGATGACTGCAAACTGGGCACCATAATCGACTCTCCAGCTGACACAAACATCCTTCAAAAAGGTCTCGCAGAGACGGATAACTGGTGCCAGAGCCATGGTCTAAAGCTAAATGCCAAAAGTGTATAGTCATACCCTTTGGCAAAAACAATGTGCCCACAAATTACCACATAGGTGGTAACCCATTAAGTACAGAGAAAGTAATTAGGGATCTGGCGACCCAAGTTGATAGCAATCTCTCCTTTGACAACCACATTGCCAAAGTGGTTAGAAAGACCTTCTACATAGCCCACCTCATCATGAAAGGATTCACATCTAGATCAAGAGAGGTAATCGTGCCCCTTTATTCATCCCTCATCAGGCCCATCATAGAATACAATGCCCCCTTTGGGATGTACCTTACCCGACACCTGCAGCAATTAGAAAGACCCCAAAAGTACCTCACCAGGAGGATCAAGGGACTCAAACAGATGCCATATGCTGCTCGGTTAAAAAAACTCCAGCTCTACTCAGTTGCATACTGCCTACTTCGAGGCGATCTATGCCTGACATATAAAGCTATGTCCAACCCAGATTTAATGGACATGCTCCACCTCAGTAAATCTAAATCCCTTAGTGCCACGCGCTTGAGGGACTTGAACCTCAGCACAGAAATAAATAGAACATGCTGGAGGGACAGATTCATAACCCAGAGGCTCCCTTCGCTCTGGAATAGAATTCCAATTCATGTTAGGCAGAGCACCTCACTGACTCTCTTCAAGAAGAATCTTGATGAGTGGATGGGGGATCGTAGGTTTGTCCCAGGGATTACTTCCATGTCACTATTAGACAGAGGCACAGTAAACTAAACTTTAAAAAGGGCACAGTATACTCAAATCAAGGGGTGGCGTAAGCCAAACACAATCGGGCTAGGCTTATAAATGCCTCAGGGCAGATAGCCTAGTATGAACCTATGAACCTATGAACTTTTAGGTATGCCACTACTATATGACAGCAGCCCTCAATGACATGTCCTATACACATAGTAGTCTACAGTTAATGTCTACATATCAGATCAATATCCAGTAGCAAATATTTAATAACACACAACTCACACACCAAGAAGACAATAGTCAGTACTCAGAGTCCAGCTTTGCATGCAGGGGTGTATGGTTCCAGTACTACAATCAGCAATTTACTCTTACTTGGGAAAGCACTGTTAACAGTAGTAATGTAATGATACAATACATGCAAGTGTGACTGCATATAACCTGGGATACCACCCATGTATGAAACACATACAAAGAGAAAATAATGCTGTACTAGCCATATATTATCAGGTGGCCCATACAGTATACTCACACCCCTTGTTACTGTAATGACAGCACACAGAAGCATGTTATGTACATGGAATTAAATACACTTATTAAAGATGTCATTACCCTGCTATTTCATCAGTCTGGAATGTGATAACTGGTTACCAAGGCTAAGCCATGCTTAGCAGGAGTAAGCATTGCTTAAATGTAACTGCTAAGCAGATTTGCACACTGGTATGCAAAGCCTACATGGTGTAAGCACCTTTTCATTTAACCATATGTTAGCACTGCTTACCATCACACAAACCCATGCAAACACTCTTAAAGCTGCTCAAAACTGTCTTAACCACTCTGTATCCAACAGTCCTTATTCTGCCTCACAACCAAATAAACAGCCATTGCAGGTCTTGAACCCAGAACCCTGTACACTGTAGTCACAGTAGTTAACCACCAAGCCATCGGAGCTGTGCATATGTTTGTTGTTTTTTTTAAATATATCTGTCAGTACACATACTGAATAGTAGTGAAAACCTGCTTTAACTTCTACAATTGTTTACTGCTTGTTAGTCAAAATAGTGTTGAATCAGTATGTTGTTATATCTAAACATGCACACATCAGATAAATATGATGGGATACATCTGGGAAGGTATATACAACACAAATGTTTACACATAACAAGGATATGGATATATATATATATATATATATATATATATATATATATATATATATATATAGATATATATATATATATATATATATATATATATATATATATATATATATAGATACACACACACACACACACACACACATATGTAGATATATGTATACATGTACATACACACATATATTTATATTTATATATACATATATATATATATATATCTATATATATATATATATATATATATATATATATATTCATATATATATATATATATATATATATATATATATATATATATATATATATATGTGTGTGTGTGTGTGTGTGTGTGTGTGTGTGTATGTATATATATATATATATATATATATATATATATATATATATATATATATATATATATATACAAAATGCACAACAATCTATCCTGTAAATTGGGCCAGCTCAGTTAATCTGTGCTCCACTGTTGTTAAACCCACACAGATATCGTACTACATTTCTACATAGGATTGTGGGGAGGGGCACACCTGACAACTGTAAACATTTGCTATGACTGTACTGGTATTTCAGGTACTCTGTTGGCTTCCATTTCATTTTGTATTCTGACAATCATGCAGATTAGTTGCATATCAGTAGAGTACAGATATTAGGTTTTATTGACCTATATTTCATTTTCAGACTTCTTACCTTTCAGAACTAACATACACCTGTCAGACCTTTTGTAGTCTGTCTGTGTAGGTCTGGAGGGGAGCTGTTCTCCATTGCCATCAATTGGAGGCCTTAGCACAGCCTTTCTTTATGGTCATCAACACCTGTCCTGCTGGCTGAGGCTGTTGGTGGATATGTGAGCCTCTCTGACATGCATGTGTGTGTCCTATGGACACATTTCGGTCACTACATGTACTGCAGTGGGATTTGTCACCTTTTCTAGTACTGCCTACATTGTTGACACCAGTATTTGTTATGGATTTGATGCTGTCCATATAGGTGTACATTATCTGCTGCCATCCCATTCAGCCACCTGATTCCTTTGCATGCTCACATCCATGCCATAGATACAACTAGCAAAACATACTACTCCATTCAGCAATTGATAGGAAGAGTGACTTACCTTGTGGCTGTGCCAGTATTGAGGATGGTGCTGGAGGGCTGACTATGTCAGATGCACATAGTACACTCCCTATACATGGTAAAGCACAGGTGGTGTCATTTTTGACATCCCTTTTACTGTATGTGCGAGTCAGAGTGAGGTGTCATTCCTTGGGTCCGTACCGTGTCAGTGTATGTGCTATGAGTTGCCTCTTTGCCAAAACCTGGGCATACTGGGCGTGCCTCCTTCTGCCTACATGGGCAGGCTTAGGTTGTTCCTCCTCTGAGTCACTCTGTGCCTGTACTCGCCTTGGCAATAGTGGGGGGGTATATGGCCCTGCCCCATGCTGTTCCTGCTGCAGCTTTTCCCACAGGATCATATTGTGTAGCATAAAACATACAATGAACATTTGTGTACATGTAGCTGGATAGTACTGCAAGGCTCCACTGGATATGTCCAGGCACCAGAACCGTGACTTTTGCATCCCAAACACATGCTCTAGTATGATTCTTGTTTGTGTGTGTGCCTCATTATGGAGTTCTTGTTCAGGTGTGTGTGCATTTCTGATGAGTGTCATCAGCCATGGCTCCAATGTGTAACCAGCATCCCCCACTAGGTGGCCATATGGGATATCCCCACTGGCAAATCTCTGGTACAGCTGTGTCATACGCCAGATGTGGGAGTCATGATAGCTTCCAGGGCTGCCAGGACACACATTCATGATAATGCTCTGGGCATCACACATGACCTGGCAGTTAATGGAGAGGAAGCCCTTGTGGTTTATGTAGACCCTACCCCACTCACCAGGTGGTGCTTTAATGTGTATGTGTGTGCAGTCTATAGCACCCACTATGTCAGGGTATTCTGCTATTTGGTGGAAGAAATGCATAGTGCTGGTCAATGCTTCACAAGTTTTGATGAAATATATGTGCTCACCGGCATATGCTGACATGGCATGTATGAACTGCTGAAGTACCCTGGATGCTGATGCTTGTGAGATCCCCATGATATCCCCAGTTGGCCTTTGGACTGTACCTGTGGCTACTATTCTTAAGCCTACACATACCTTGGTATCCACTGGGATGGGTTCCCCTCTGTTGGTTCTGTGTGAGGCGTGGCCAGCACAGCTCAACAATTTGCTGTACGATGTCCCTGTCCACCCTATAGCACTCTACTATCTCCAGCTCATGTATCCCCTGGTAGGTTACCCTGGGTCTGCACACTCTTTTCCTTCTCTTCACTGTGGGTTGGTTGTCAGCATTCTCATCATCAGCACCCTCAGCCTCTTCCACATATTGATGTATGAGAGCGACAGCAGCCCCTATCATTTTGTTAGTTTTGTCAGGTAAAATTTCCCCATCTGTGTACGCCAGTGGTGTAGAGTTTGTGGGGAAAAACAGAATGAAACGTGTTTGCATAGTTTATAGTATGTGCTGGGCTGGGCTGCTGCCTGTGTAATTGGCTGATTCTGATACATTTCACCTGCCAGCTGTGCTAGTTCTCCTTGATTGCCTTCCTACTGCTGCTTTTCCTTCCCATTGCCTTCCTGTTTAAGCCCTGAGGTGGCGCCGTGCATACCCAGTGCTCAGATGTGAACAGAGTTGTTATTTTCTGGTGTTTTTTTGTTTAAAACCCAGTGCATGGCATGCACACCCATTTAGGCAATTTAAACACTGCTAGGTTGCCTCAGACATACCCCACTTCCTAAGCTGTGCTTAGCTAAGGGCAAACACAGGCCACAGAGCTCCAATAAGCTTACGGCATACATGACACTGCCCGTTATGAGGTCATCTACCACTTATGCTTATATCATGGTGTTGCTGCACCTACACAGCTGGGTGCAAGCTAACACTGAGGGGAAATCTTTGATTCAGTATCAATCCCCTCATTTGCATAAACCTGATGGTTAATGCATAGTTACAAAACTGACACTCTGCCTTCCCCCTTCCCAGCCACTATTACATGGTATTGTGGTCTTATACATGCCATTGACTATTATGGCAGAATGCTGATTTTGGTTTAAAAGCTTATTTCCAACTTTTTTCATTATTTTCGGGTCGATCCCATTTGCGCACAGCTGCCCTATGCTTAAACAGGTGAAATCAGCCAAAAAAATACATTATTTTTTATAATTTTGCAACTGTTTCCCATGCCAAAGGCCATATATTTGCCCACTGGCATGCCTACTACATTGAATACATGCTTTTTTGGAGCTGTCATGCCTCCATTTTGTAATTTGCAAACATGTATTCGGTTAGTAACTGAATAAATTTCTGCAGGTTACACTATTCCTGCACAGACGCCTGCCTGCTTCCTGGATCGCTAATTCACCTCATCTGCATGGTTTTCACCAGCAAAAGGGGTAATTAGCATACAGGAGCTGTGTCCGTGCAGAAATAGTGTAAGAGCGCTCATGCACATCCCGGGAGCTCATTCCTGGATCACTTGTCGGCCATATTGCATGCAGCAGCTCTTGCACTATTCCTGCATGCCGTGCAGAGCTTACTGAATTCTGGGGATTGTCTATCAGCATGTGTTAAAGTGCCTAGGTCACTGTCAGAAGTGTTCATCTAGTACAAATCATTCTATTTGATCTTACAGTTCTCATACTAAAACTGTCAGTGATTTTACAACAAATGAAGATTATAACTTGCCACCCCCTTTTCCATTTATAATTTAGTCACTTTTGGTCCAATAACACAAACACAAAATTATTTCATGATAGCAGTGATTCTCTCTCTCTCTCTCTAACTATCTATCTATATATACAACAACATCTCACCCATTTAAAGGAACATTATCTCACATACTTTGTGGTGTCACTACCACATCCTCAAATGCTAATGTCAATTTCAAGTGTACCACAAGCAGGAACAATCTAGCGACTGTAAGGTCCAGGAACAACACAGATATATTGCGCATGGAAGCAGAGCAGCTTACATGTTATGTTACACAGGGAGGGATTGTAGGTTTAGTTTGTCATGATGGCATGCCAAGGATTATTAGCATGAAGAAAATATTCAGGGGCCACCGTTATCAACAAATTAAAATGCATAAACAACAAATGCTTGACATCCATAACACTGTATAACATGCTATTATATATATTAACAATCCCATATGTCTTTCCAAATGTTTGTTTCCTACACTTGCAGAAGAACAAAGCATAATGTAAATAAACATACCCTTCACAGCTATTCAAGTATTGCATATTATGCAGGGCATTACATACACACCCCATAACTGAATATGCTGTTGTGATTGTTAACATATAAATTCATATTTATTTGATTTATTTGCATCTAAATATATGTATATGTATATATCTATGTGTGTGTGTGTGTGTGTGTGTGTGTGTGTGTGTGTGTGTGTGTGTGTAGATATATATATATATATATATATATATATATATATATATATATATATATCTATATATATATATATATATAGTGATGGATATATCTATTATATATATATATATATATATATATATATATATATATATATATATATGGGTCTATATGACTTGGTCGACAGTTCATATGATCGACTGTTTATTTGGTCGACAGTTCATTTGATCGACAAGCATTTGCCCCCTTCCCCAATGTTGTGTGACCCTGGGGTTGATATATATAGTTTGGGTGTGGGGCACAGCCCCACATTAGAAGGGGCGAAGCCCCCACCTAAAATGCTTGTCGATCAAATGAACTGTCGACCAAATAAACAGTCGATCATATGAACTGTCGACCAAGTCATATAGACCCATATATATATATATATATGTGTGTGTGTGTGTGTGTGTGTGTGTGTGTGTGTGTGTGTGTGTGTGTATAAATATATATATATACATATATATATATATATATATATATATATATATATATATATATATATATATATATATATATAGCTTCATAGGTAGGTACTAGGCTATCAGCTTTGGGGCCTATACAAGCCCAGCCAAAAATGTACCCTGGCTTTTGCCACCCAAGAAAATTATTTTCCGGTGCCACTGTCGAGCAGAGCCACAGTGGTGATCCCCGGGGTGAATTTCCTATTTCCTATCCAATCATCAAGATTTTTCTTGAAGAGTGCTAATGAGGAGATTTGTTTGATATAGATAGGTAGTTTATTCCAGAGTATGGGAAGTATCTGGGACAGGAATCTATCCTTCCGGCATGTTCTGTTTATTGTGGTGACAAGGTTTAGGTCCCTAGAGCGTGTAGCTAGGAGGGATTAGGATTTCTTTAAGTGGAGCATGTCCAACAGATCTGGGTTTGAGAGATCACCTCTGAGTAGGCGATATGCGATGGAGTAAAGCTGGATTTTTTTAAGACGGTCTGCGCAGGGCATCTGCTTGAGGCCAGTAATCCTCTTTGTGAGGTATTTCTGCGGCCTTTCTAGTTGTTGTAGATGTCTTGTGAGGTACATACCAAAAGGGGCATTGTACTCTATGATGGGCCTAATGAGTGATGAGTAGAGGGGAACAATGACCTCTTTTTTTCTGGATGAGAAACCTTTTGTGATGAGGTGTGCCACGTAGAAGGATTTCCTGACTACTGTGGTGATGTGATTATCAAAGGAGAGACTGCTGTCCACCTGTGTCCCAAGGTCTCATCACACTTTCAATGTTAAGTATACTACCACCAATGTTGTAGTTCATGGGTACAGAGTTTTTACCAAAGGGGATGACAATGCACTTTTTGGCATTGGGCTTGAGGCCATGGCTTTGACACCAGGCATCTGTCTCAGTGAGGCTTTTTTGTAGGATGTCCACATCGTTAGGAGTTTCGATTATGGCTCCTAGTTTGCAGACATCTGTGAGCTTCATTAGCCAGAGACCTTCTGTGTTAGCCTGTACTTCAGAGAAGTAGATACAAGACAGGAGAGGACCCAGGACTGAACCCTGTGGTACTCCACTTGTCACCGGTCTGAAGTCGGATTTGGAGTCTACTACTTTCACAGTGTGGGTTCTGTCAGTGAGCCAGTTGGCAATCCATCTTGTGACATAGGGATTTATACCTAGTTTATTGAGTTTATCTATAATTCCAGAGTGGGGGATGGTGTCAAAAGCTTTGGCAAGATCTAGATAGGCTGTGTGAACCACCTTACCCTTGTCTAAGGCTTTGGTGACTGCTTCAAAGAAGTCTATCAGGTTTAGGAGACATGATCTGCCTTTTACAAACCCGAACTGGGTAGGGTCCAGAGTTTGGAGATTATCAATGTCTTTGTTTATAAGTTCCATGATGATACATTCCATGGCCTTGCAGACCAGGCTCGTCAAGCTAATAGGGCAGTAGTTCTCAGGGTCTGTGGTGGATTTCCCCTTGTGGAGTGTGATAACCGTCACTGTGCGCCATTCAGCAGGCACAAAGCCTGAGGTGAGGCTATGATTGAACATGGTACTTAGGTGGAGTGCCAGTTCATTCTGTAGTTCATGTGGAATGCAGCCTGGGATGTTGTCTGGTCCCATGGATGCTGTGTTCTTGGCTTTGGAGAGTGTGTTTTTTACCTGTGCAGCTGTGATTACAGGAACTTTGCATTCTTCCAGTATAGAGATGGGCTCTTTAGGGGGTGAGAGGGGGTTAAAGTTAGGACTGAACCTATCTGCCAGGATGTTGGCAATATCAGTTGGGTCTGTATATTTAGTGCCATTTTGCTGTAACTCAGAGCAGATCTGAGTGTTACCATTGGGATTCTTGACATAGCTATACAATGCTTTGTGGTTGTCATTAGAATCAGTGGCAATTTTGTTTTCATAACTAGCTTTGGAGGATTTTATCAGGGATTGCAGTTTCCTACTGAGGCTGACCAGGCACCTCCTCCACTCATGGGATTTTACTCTCTTTTGCAACAGTTTCTTCCTTCTGTTGTACAGTTTGTTTATGCAGGGGACCACTAGATTGGCTTCCTTTTTTTGGAGGATAATGTCTTGGTTCTGTTTGGGATAGCACAATCCATGCACTCATGTAAGTGCTTATAAAGTGCAGATGTATAGGATTCAGTAGTCATAACTGTATTGTCCATCTGCATGGGTGTCATGAAGTTCACCACTTCTGTCTTAACAAGCATGAAGTTGGCTTTGGAGAAATTTTTTACCATGGTTTCCTTAATGGGGGGTGGGGGCAGGATGTGGATATCTAGGTTAATTAGCTTATGGTCGGATCGGACCAATGAGACGTTGACTTCAGGTGTGGAACTCATGTTGGTAATGACTAGATCTAGGATATTGTTGCCCCTGGTGGGGGTGTGGATAAGCTGATCCAGGGCATTGAAGTTTATGAATTCCAGAAAGCGTTGAGTGAAGGAGTTGGTACATGAGTAGTTTTCCCAGTTAATGGTGGGGTAGTTGAAATCGCCCGTTATTAGGGTGTTTGGTTGTACCCTAATATTTTCCAGTACATCAAGAAAAGTGGAGTGGGAATCCTGGGGCATGGTGGGTAATCTGTAACAAGCTACAATTTGGATTGCAGTTTTGCCCAGAGTTATTTGCACTTGGATATCCTCGGCTGCATTATGCTGAGCAACTAGCCTTGAGGTTTGGATATCCTTAATGAATATGGACACACCTCCGCCTTTGATGTTCCGGTCCAGGTTACATGGCCAAAAAGTGTGGTATGAGTTATAGCCTGGTAGTGCAGGGATGCTCTCTGGAGCCTTGCACCAGGTCTCAGTCACTGCGCAGATATCAATGTTCTCCATTTTAAGGAGTGCCTCGAGTGAGTGCATTTTGAGATTTAGACTTCTAGCATTGAGGAGCATCACCCTCGGTTTTTGCTTGCCTGTTCCTGTTACGGTGGTGAATTTGTCATTTGAACTTTACCTAGAGTAGGCACTATAGGGGCGGCAAGAACCTTAGCCAGTATCCAGAATCCCTGGGGTGACAGGTGCAGGCCATCTCTGGCAAAGCATCATGGTCTGTCGGCCATGTCATCCCAGGCAGACAGATACTGGATCCCTTTAGAATGGCACCAGAAGCTTAGCCAATTGTTGAAGTCAATCATTTTATCCTTGTACTGCGGCATCATTCTGGGTGATGTCAGAATGCTACTCAGGGCTATGGTCATACCTGCCTGGGCTACAAGATTGGAGAGCTCTTCTATGTCTATTTTTATGTACTCCAGGGAGGTACGTCTCAGGTCATTCACACCAACATGGACAATGACAGAGTCATATTTGTACTTGTTGTGGAGTGACCTGAGTGCGTGGGTTATGTGTTGGAGCCTGGCACCTGACAGGCAGCTGACAGTAACCTTCTCCTTGTTTAGCCTGGTGAGTGGGACATCAGTGTGCCTGACTATAGTCACTTATGACAAGTGTGTTGGGTACGTTATTTTGCCTTATTGGCTGTGGTTGAGTGGCACACTGAGTCTGCAAGCTATGTGTCATTTCAGTTGTGTTGGGAGGTGGAGGTTGCTTACATTTCTGCTTTGGAGGTCTCTGTTGCTTGAGCAGACTCTGATGAAGCATCCTGAGCAGATGTGAAAGCGCTAACTTTTACAATAAAGCTGTTTTAGTATACTAGCAACTGGTTGTCTTCGATTGTTGTGGAGTACCTGCAGTTTCTTCTTTTTTCTGTTGGATGTAGCAATGTTAGACCAAACAGTTTAAAAAATGCAACTAAATTAAAAATTACTAAAAACAAGTGCAGAAGGAGTCGATTAGGTAGAATGAAGTAAAGAGATGGGACTGGGGGGAGTGTCCCAGATCAAATCTACAATATATATATATATATATATATATATATATATAGATATAGATATATATATATATATATATATATATATATATATATATATATATATATATATATATATATATATATATATATATATATATATATATATATATATATATATATAGATATATATAGATATAGATATATAAGTTTACTATCATAATGTTGAAAATCAGAATCTTATTTGATCAAATACTTGAATCATTAAGTTGAAAGTGGTAATGTCGGAATTTCACAATGTCAAAAATGACAACAGCGATGATTGACATTGAAACTTCTGAAATTCTGTAATCGAAATGCTGTGTTTGCACTTAGATTTTTGCAGGGGGCAAGTCTCCCTACAAACTCCATACCCTCTTCAAATCAAATATGCCAACTCCGAGATTGAACTACAGTGAGGAAAAGAGTACATTTCCTGATCTGCACTGTGCCGTGATCTCTGTTTATAACATTTACAGCATATCAGCGAATGAATACTTACTTTGATCACTTTCTGTATATATATATATATATATATATATATATATATATATATATATATATATATATATATATATATAGATTGCTATATGGCTACCATACTAAGTCAAGCACCACAATGTCAACAACAAGAACGTCAGCTACAAAAGGTCAACATTGGAAATGCAACACTAACTACGCATGAGTGAGTAAAATCTTCACCCATGCAGCCAAGAATAAATGATTCATCATTTTCTGCAGCCCCCCCACACCACCTCACACCTCCTGCTAATCATATATACTTAACCGAGATTGCACATTCCCAGGAGAAAGAGAATATTCCCTTTCCCAAGGATTATTAATCTCTCACAACTGTTAACCTTTTGCAGTCGACTTTCTTGCTGAAGAGACAGATCCATGTATATCCATCTATCTATAGTTGTGTGTGTACTTGTAGCTAATTGTATATGTAAATGGTATATGTGTATGTGTATGCTGTAATTGTTTTAAGTCTAGTAGCTAGTGCAGAAATCTGGTAAGTAGCACATAGGGCTAAAGCCTTGACTTGTTAATGAGCATCTTCCTGTGCAAAGGGTGCAGTATTTCAATCTTTTTAACTTCATTTTCCTAATGTGTGAACGTGTAGAAAGTCACACTTAATCAGGTAGCATTTTGGGAATTTGAGATGGGCTCCCTAATCTTTTCTTATGCTGCATGCATATACAGGACAAGTAGTGGTAATCTCTGCCTAGACATATCCTGCATAAAAATACATTGGGATGCTTCCATGAATGAATATTACAGCTGCATTTGCCTGCACAGATATATATCATAATACCCATGTACCAATGTAACTGATGTGCACAGATTGTTGCATAGCAAATGTTATTTTATAATGCAGTTCAGGTACACAGGGTATTCCCGTTATGGGTAGGATGCAAAAATTACATTGATAAAGCCTTTAACCAATTAAAAAATCTGGCTGGGCCCTCAGAACCTTGGCAATCCAGTCATGAAGCTAATGTGGTTCTTTCCATTGAAGACTGTTATATCTGCACTTGATCTGGATGTATGCCTGTTAAATTCCTATGTGTCTATGAAGCTCCCTGGTAAAAGTGTTTCACGTGTCGATCATCATGAATACACTCTTTCAAGCCCTCATCCTTCTTTCATGTGGAACATATACATGAAATATGTACAGAGTCTCCTGATTGGTCCAATGGTGTGCACAAATTAACCTCAGGTGTCTGTGTGTTACATCTTTGATGAAATGTACTTGTCAGAATGCTTATTTCAAAAAAGGCTCACTGTGTCACTAATCAGTTTGCAAGTGAAGCTAAAATGAATTGGGACATTACCAGTGTTATTTTCTAAAGCTGGTGTAATGGATGTACACTATGTTTATCAATGGACATCAAAGACGAACTCTATAAATGAAGAGAGATTGACAGATATAACAGCATGTATGCCAGGATCAGTAAGGTTACACCCATACATGCCGATGCAATTCAGAAAGATTCTGTGCAAATGAACCTTATCAATTCTATTGAGCCAAAAGGTACTTATGTCAGCTGTGGACAGTATGCTATCTTTGAAACTCTTGAGCTTTGTGGCAGTATATATCATGATGGCTTGATTGGAATGGTAGGTGTGTTGTACATATTGTATTCATAAAGCACATTAATTTTTGCAGAGTACCTCAGATTCCAATGGAGTCAGTAAGTATAGCAGAATTGTAATGGGTTGTACTGAATTTTGTGTGTGTGTGTGTGTGTGTGTGTGTGTGTGTGTGTGTGTGTGTGTGTGTGTGTGTGTGTGTGTGTGTGTGTGTGTGTGTGTGCGTGTGTTTATATAAACATATACTGAGATGAATACATATATATATATATATATATATAAGTATAGTTATACATTGATATAGATATAACTGATATGCCATTATATCAGTACCATGTGCAAATATTTATAATGACTTACGGTAAGGTTTAGTGCCTTTTTACATTTTCCTAATATTGGCAGTGTACTCATTTGCATGTCATAATGCTTTTTAGCAGCTTATTGAAAACTCTTTAAAAAATAGTTAGGACTTGTCAAATATCACAATGCTGTTAATATTCTGGTAGCTTGACCTAGTTCATAAAAGTTGTGGATACCTGCATATGTCCACAAACTACTCTGGGTATTCTGTATGACTATCTAAAACCTGACTGTTCGATATTATGCATATAAGGCTGAAATTAATTCTGTTGTAAATATGCTGAAAGAAAAAGTTTGCTTGAATATATGTATAGAGTTTAAAATGTGCATTCATACTATATGTATAACAGACAGGCTTCTCTTCACAGCATCAAAAAGAAAATGCCTAACAAAGCAATATTGGAAAACAAGCATTACATGATTTTCTCATGTTTGCAGAACAAATATCTATTAACAGACATCCTTTTTATAAATTCAGCAAAACGTGATGTTTTTCCAGTAGGAACAGCTTATACAGATGTTTCCTTCAGAATGTCATCCTCACATCAGCAAAAGTGCTTAAATCACAAAAGGACAATAGAAAAGTCTAAAAACGGACATTATGTGACTTCCCACAGAAGGCCCGAAAAACATACCAAGAGGAAATAACAATCTCTATGCATGACTAGCTCTCTATATAACAATTGTAGTAATTCAGTTATGTGAGAGAAGGACAGAGAGGTATTTTGTATTTGTCATCATTCATATCTGTAATGAAGGAAAACTGTAAATATATGCTACAAATCTGACACGCTACATGTGGTTTGTTATAAAATAAGTTATTTGTAACTGTGCTTATAGCTGCAAAATATATTTCTTTATCAGTGTGCAATTTGAAAGACATGGTGCTTTAAACAGACTACAGATGGAGTCATGCAAAGCTCTGTGATTCTGATTCAGCAGTAAACAGCACAGCAAAACTGTGCGTCTTAAGAAGACTTTGGATCCAGCAGGCATAGGAGCAGAGCATGCAAATTAAAATAAAATTTTCACTGACTATAATTAGGCAGAATATCGGTATGTTAATTATCTGTGTAAATATGATTATGCATCATCCCTCTGCGTGCAAAATTGGTTGGCATTCACAAATTCACCCCTGGCTTGACTGTTCTGGTCCTTTTTGAAAAAGGAAGTGAAGCCTAAGGGTGGGTATTAACAAGGCATAGATGGTTACAAGACTTGGTTGCCTTATATTTCTTAAGATTCCTAAAATAGTTTGCTTTGCATTACCTGCATTGTGCAGGTGTACTGTCTACAAAGTGCAATGTCTTTCACTTTTGTATAACAAGGGGATAGCAGTCTGACCTGAAAAATTCATTATTTTCTCAGTTAAAGTTGTGCTTTACTTAGAAAAATAACTACTGCATTATAGTGGCCTTTTTATAAGGATTTGAACTCCACATCTGCTACTTGCATCTTGATGTATTTTGTGTGAACAGCTGTGTAGTTTTATGCATGTGTCAGTCTTTGCTTGGTATTTATCCTGTCATGTTTTCTTTTAGAGATGGAACATTGCAAATACATTTGTACTTTCAGTGCCATTTCTGTAAACAAAAGCTGCATAGTTGTGCCACATATGGAGTTCATACTCCTAATGTGTACACTTTTGTATATTCTAAATGCCCTACAGCAGCATGGCAGAAATCTGCTTGGAAGGATGGGTGATACTGTGTGGAGGGATTAGGTGGGAATGGAGTTGCCTTCATGCTCAGTGCTTTTGGTGGGTGGAGCAGGATGATGATGCCGTCATCATTGTTCTGGTATGCTGCTGCATGCAGCTAAATGTGTCCACCACTTCAGATGACAGCACAGTACCATAGGTGGAAGGACTGTCATTTCTCGAGTAGATGATACACAGGCATTCTGGGCCACTTTAGATAAGAGCACAATGCCATAGGTGGGAAGCCTGCCACTTTTCTACTAAATCCAAATCCATCAGGACCACGAGAGCTAAAGACTTAAACCTCGGCACAAGTATGAATAGGACATGCTGGAGGGATAGATTCATAACCCAGAGGCTTCCCATGCTTTGGAACAAGATCCCAGTTCATATTAGGCAGAGCCCCTCATTGACTCTCTTCAAGAGAAATCTTGATGAGTGGATGGGAGATCGTAAGTTTACCCCAGGGGTCACATCTGTGTCACTGCTAGACAGGGGCACAGTAAACTAATTCTATTATATAAGGGGACCTTCACTGTGTCACTACTAGACAAAGGCACAGTATTCTAAATTTATTCTGTACATTTTTGTACCATTTCATGGGGTGGCAAAAGCCACATCACTATGGCTAGGCTTACAAATGCCTCAGGCAGATAGCCTAGTACTAAACTATGAAACTATGAAACTATGATACACAGATATTTGGGACCACCTCAGATAAGAGCACAATGCCATAGGTGGGAATCCCGCCTTTCCTCCACTAGATGATACAAAGATATTTTGGGCATAGCACCACCACCACCTACTCTGCCATATTCAGCACATTCCAGGTAGTGTCATTTAGGCTGGCATAACTTGACCCAGTGTTATGCCCTTTATTAAATCAACTGCCATTTTAGACCTTGTTCCCCCTTTCTCCTGCATTATTTCCATCATCCCCAGTGCTTTTATCCAGCTCTGAGTATGACAGCTTCTTCTTCCATCCTCAGACTTTCTCCATCTCAGGGCTGGGGCTTACATGGATCTTAAGGATGTCCTATGATCATGCCCACAAATGCTTCAGCTAGGCGATTTATACTTAATGACCCAAAGTTGATTTGCCACTTCACCCCCATCCGCCCCGCATTCATCTCTTCTATTGGAGAACTGCTCTTTTCTATGGACTATGGACCATACTTCCTTTCAGACAGGGCTTATAAAAATGCCCTCTCCCACCAGGAGAGACATGCCGATCCCTCACTGAAAGTACCTCAGACACCCAAGTGGCTAATCAAACTATGTTACATTATCTGTAGTTAAGGATTTATCCCTCAAGCCACGGTACTAGCATGTTACACATTAGAAGTCATATGTGTTGCACAGTGAAATCAATTGTACATTATGTGTTCCACAGCTCAACATAGTAGTCAGTGTCTGAGGATGACACGTCAGGTAAGTGTTCCCTTATTTGTCATACTATAATTCATGCATTGCCTTCATGTTGACATGTCCTTTGTAACAGGACCATTTCATAGTGCTTGACCACAGCCACGATGATAAGGTATGTAAAGGATCACATTTCTTTTGATTACAGGGCTGTATATTGTGTATGGTCTATTGACATGCATAGTATTCTGTATGCATGAGTAATGTGTGCGTGTATTTGTCTCTGTGCTTGCAGCCTTTTTACTTCCAGCTTCCTCCCCAGATTTGTCCACTGATCCTGTCAGAGGACATGATGTGTTACACAGAAGAAACACATTCAATGACACACAGGAAATGTACTTGAGTTCACTTTGTCCACTCCCAATGGTAAAAGTCCTGTAGCCCCAAGATAATGCCTGCAAAAGGGAGGACAGTGCACCTGGACAGTCTGCTGGTAGTAGAGCATCAGCTACTGGTCAAGTAGACAACCTTGGGCAACTGTTTGCAAGTGAATCTAAGAATGGTAATGAGACAGCACCACAATGCACAATTGATGACTGTAGGACAGAACATGCCCAGGTGGTAATGATGCATGGGAGTGTATCCAAAGGTGTATATCTGCTGTTATAGGTAGACAAATCAGTCACAATTATGCCACTGCAGTATGTGTGTGTGTGTGTGTGTGTGTGTGTGTGTGTGTGTGTGTGTGTGTGTGTGTGTGTGTGTGTGTGTGTGTGTGTGTGTGTGTGTGTGTGTGTGTGTGTGTGTGTGTGTGTGTGTGTGTGAATGTGTGTGTAAATGACTGTGTGGTACACCAGATCTGGGTTTATCATGAGAATTAGGAGCAAAGGCATGTAGAGGTCATGGTAGCACTGTCTAAACATTGACAGAGTATGGCATCCATTGTATGCTTTATAGAGAAACATGTCTCAGCCATAATTGTGTAGTGCTGCAACAGTACCTGGGTCATACATGTTCTGTCCCAAATGATGAGTATGCCACTATATGGCAGAGGGAGACCACCTCTTGCACACCCTACCCATGTCGGTTGTTCGTCCATAGAGCCTGTGCTGCAATATGCATGTACAACTGTTGTGTGGAACCATGCTCAAAACCGAAATGCCAAACATCACATTTCATATGCCACTGCACAGACCCCTGGTGTGCTGCAGCCTACACTGTACCCACACCAGATCAGCAGCACAGCAGTGTGGGGATAAGGCTTCCTGGCAGGGGGAAGTAAAGACCACAAGTATGAACCATCAGCATGGGTGCCTACATTAGTCTTGCTTTAGCAGGTATTCCACTGTATGTCTTGTTGTGCCACCCTGAACCTGTGGCAGTAATGATGTTTGTGCTGATCACAGCACATCATGCATATTAGTGGTTTTGACATGCCTAATGCCACAGGAACTCTGCTTTTGTATGATTTTAATAAAAGCATGCCAGTGCATTGTAAATATCATGCATATCAATTTATGTTTGACATCTTGTGATAAGCTGTCATGTCAACTTAAATCACATATCATTGTGTTGTATAACTGCTTTTATGATTAGAAAATGTTTAGCAGTCTGGTACAATGCATTTTGCTAAGTCATTAACGATACACATTTACCTACTATTTGTTAACACTGGTTGCACAAGGATACGTGGAACAGCATACTTGTGTTTCCCACAGCATCTTATATTGAAAGTTCTGCGAGGTAGGTAAACTGCACATCAGTATGACCAAAGCATTCCTTAATCTGACAGCAGACACTCTGGCACTTCAAAGTCCCATTTACCTATGGCAACACATGCATACAGGATCCATAAGTGATTTCATACATGTTCATACATACATATTGCATATTACCCTGCTAATCATGGGTTGTGTGTTTCTCCATACAGTTTGGCTTTGCCTTGTTTTTGCAGCATTACGGTTATATTCATGGCTATACCAACAAGTGTTGTTCAGTAACAGTCAACTATATCCTTGCTTCAGGGGCCATGGAATTTCTGGTTGGGATGCTGTATGAATCCTTTGTCCCAGCCATACATGTATGATATGTGTCTAACATGAAGTCAGCACATTCATGTTTAGTGTGCATCATTTAGTGTGGCATCAATTCAGACACACCATTCTGGTGATATGCCATGTGAGTTACATATTTTTTTTTCTGTCCATCATAACATTTGTGTTTTTTTGGTAAATCATTGTGGATTGAAGTCAGTAAATAATAACAGGCATTTGTGTTTCAGACTTCATATCCCTCAGAAAAATGCATGCTAACATACAAAATTTTTAGTGTAGCAACTTTCTAAGCTTACAAGAGCAATATTTAAAATGTGTCAATATTTTTGGCCCCATTCCTCCCCCATTATTATTGGATTTATCCAGAACTCTTGTGCTAAGCATTTCAGCGGTATGGGGATTTTTATTTACCAGTGCATAAGGAGAAGAGGGCAAAATCAAGTAACCTGGCATTACAAAGCAAAAGAGACTCTTACAGAGGATTTATTACAACTTCTGAAGTTTGATCCAGGGTATGACATAAGGTACATAAAATTAAATAAATGGTCACTACTCTGAGAATAAATTACAGCATACCTGCATTAGTGCTACTTTTTAGTAGATTGTCTCACTCCAAATCAGGATAATGATTGGCTGCCATTTAGGCATAGCTAATGTAAGGAGAATGGGGCAGCTACCTCATACCCAAGATGCCAGTGGACGTGATATTCAGTACCAGCATTCAGGTTCTGAATAGCAATATTACATATGTCATATCACTTCAGCTCACTCAGCATGGTCTAGTACAGTATCAGCATTTAGAAATGAATGAAGGTTAGATATTTTCTCTCAGGGCTGAAGCCTTTGTTTTATTTACCTGTAGCAAGCTGCTGGTTACATTTGCACATTTTTAACAAGCACCTTGCCACAGTTTAAAGAAAAGAAAATAACTTTTTTTTCTCAAGTACAAGAGGCCTTTTTGTTTGTTAGAGTTTTGGGACACAGATTGGTAGATTGGGGCAAATGGACCAGGCTTGCTCCATGTCTGGTCAGTGAAGGGACCTTTCATAAGTTTTGGATCAGTGTAAGGGCAGAGTCAAAGTGCAAAAATATTTGATAATTATGGAAACTAATTCTCAATAAACTGGTTAAATGTTCTTGTTGATTTTGTTTATTGTGGGTTGGGGAAGAAAATAATGTTCAGAGAGGGAACTTTGCATTTGAACTGCTTTGTTTTATGCAACCAAAATGATGCTGAAAAGCAAACAGAAAGTATTTGTAGATGCGATTACCCAATAAATGTTATTTATTTATAACAAAAGTTTAACTGTTTACTAACCAGCCTGTTAGTGCAGAAGCAGGGTGTTCATCTGCACTACTGTCAGTCAGGCTTTGGGAGTGGACCAGACTCAGGCTGCCATTAGGGGAATAGGACAAAGCAACTGATGGCCACCTCTCCTATCCCAACAGAAGGAGGAAAGGAAAAATTATGCCTGGTTCACATCTGGCAAAGACGTGGAGCTTAGGAGGACATGTCAAGTTTAATAGCTAGGACAGCAACAATGTCTTGAAGGCATTGTAATAGCTGCCCCCACATCTAGTGTGATTAATAGGTTACCACAACATTCACACTCTCCAGGTTTGCAGTTGGATCCATTGCTTCTTGTGCCTAATAAGCAGTATCATTGAGTTCAACTTCCAGAGGTGTTGGTTCACTAAGTATAACATCCAGGCTACACAAAAGGGAATGATTGAAGGATTCATGGATCAGAGAACAAGCAAGCCTGGGGAACAAACTGAGGTTGGGTAGGGTTGGGAGAGGAGCAGGAAGGGAGCAAAAAAAAAGTTTAATGATCCTTACCTTCTGATAATACACCGACTTGCTGGTGTAAAAGCTAGGTAAGATCATTTCTAATGAAACCTAACACCATGCATTACTTGCCTAGAATATGCAGTTAATTTAACCTCAGTTTGTCCTGGTCCCCTTCAAGAAACACATGACACCAAATGACATTTGATGACCTTTATTAAATTTCCATAAACATAAATGTTAACCAATATTCATTAATTTCAACCAAACATGATACAGGTGAAATAACATCCATGTAACATTATCATAGGACGGGACAGCAGAAAACTGCTCATCCTGATTAGTAAGCAGCGTCCATACCTCCACTCACTTAAGAAGCAGCATAACCGCTCACTTCCGTTACCATTTATTGCATTATACCCACCAAATAAGCAGCTTCCTCTGCTTGCTTATGTACTTATCAAGCAATACAACTGCTCACTTTCATTACCATTTATTGCATTATACCATCAACCAAATAAGCAGCTTCCTCCACTTACTTATGTACTTATCAAGCAGCATAACTGCTCACTTTCTTTTCCCAACTTATTGAATTGACCATCCAACACCAGAGGGGGAACAGAAGAGGACAAACCTGCCCATCTTCTCTGCCCTATTCAAACTAAACATAACCACATCCCCACTAATAAAAATGTGACTCCTACTCCAGTTACACTTGCCTAATATCCTTTAAGCCCCTCCCTACCCTTACCTCACTTCCTCCCAAACCTCATCCATTCTTATTTAACCCTATCCTCCCCCTATTCTCCCAATTCCTGCTACTCTATTTATCTACCCCCCCCCTTGAAGATGTCCCTGGACAATTTGGTCTGTACCAAACCTCATTTGCCCTCACTGCCTTTAAACATACAAATTGTTTCTACATTACTCCTGTTATTATGTTACAATTATTTAAAACCCAATATCCAAAAAAAAAAAAAAAAAGGCACTGGAATTGAACTAACTATCCTTTGGATTATACCCTGCACCGCACGGTTTCTCTGCAGAAGACCTTTGTCAAGTTCAGTGGGTCAGTGCCAATTATGTAGAGATCTGTGATGAAAAAACATCTCAGCCATGCATTTCTTCAGCTTGTTAATATGTTTTTCTTAAATAGATCATAGGCAGGTGAGCATTGCTCTGGTTAATGAGTTAAAAGAGTAATGCAGTTTCTTAAATTGCAAAATCGAGCAGAGTGTCTAATCTACAAAGTCCAACCATTTGGCATGTAACTTCAGTGAAATTTATGTAAATTATATTGTAATCATGCCACAATAGATTGGCCTGATTTTTGTATACAGTTCTTCTAATTTTAATTCATCAGCAAATAAAATTCCTAAAAGCAGTGTTTAGGTACAGAAAAACATGCATGTTTGAAAGTGCATATTTTGGAAAGTCAGACATAAAAACAATTTCATATTAGAAAACTTTATTGGGGCTAAAATGCTCTTGAATGGCATTCAGTGGTTTAGGAAGTTTTTTGGCACCATTAGTATATTTTGTTTCCTCTATGCATTTGCAACATTTTTTACAGAGAGAAAATATGACCCTTGCACTGATTACATAATCAGCACTACTTTGAGCCAGTCCTAATGACTTCGATCTCATATACCGCATATAACCACCCAACTTCAGCCCTTGCTATCTGTGAGAAAAGTCTCTAGCTCCATTTAAATCTATTAAACATTGACTTCCAACAATACAGTTATTGGCTTGTTTCTTTACTTATTAGATTGAGCTATTTATTTTTAATTATTACTTCTATGGCCTACTTGGTTTTATTAAATTCAAGATTACCTGGCTACTGTGTTTCTATACATTTTTAACCTCTCACAGATGAAATAGTCTAATGGCAAAGGTATGCTTTAATAAAACATGTTCCACACTAGATCCACCCCAAATACGTCCAACTTGCTTAAGGGACAATCTGCACACTTCCACCATTTAAAGCTTGGTGTACCACTTGGTACATAAGCAGTACAACCTCATGCCATCTTAAGTTTTATTCCTTTGTTTGTTTGTAATCAAGATGTTTGTTTCTTTTCACAATCAATCTTTCCTCAGGCATATCTGAAGAAGCTAAAGTGTGTGCCAAATCTGGTAGGTGCAACTATTTTACATTTTAGCCAACCTTGTTATTCCTAGATGAACTATCCTAAGAATTTTCTGTAACATTTAAATTTTATTTATTTAACATTTGTTTACCAGGAAAGTCCAACTTGGAATGAAGCCACTTTTCAGCAGAGGCCTGGGGAGAATGCTCCAGACACAGGTCTTTGCAATGTGGGAGAAAACCCACACAAATGCAGGGAGGATATACAGACTCCACACAGAAGGCACTCCAGCTGAAAACTGAACCAGAGAACCTCTTGCTGCGGGGTGACAATGCTACCGCTGCACCACTGTTCTGTAAATTATTAAATAATTTAAAATAACTACAAGGACACTAGAATCCAACAAGCACCAAAAACCATCCTAACCCAGTGAATGCCAATAAAGTTTTCTGATAAGAAATTTAATTTATGTCTGTTTTTCTGAACTATGTACTTTCAAACATGCATGGTTTTCTGTATCTAAAGACTGCTTTTATGAATTGTATTTGTTGTTCAATTAAAACAAAAAAAAAAAAGTCTGCAAACAATCATGCTAAACTATGTAGGCACCATCACAGCATCATTTTCATAAATGTCACTCAATCTACATGCCCACATGGGTGGACTTTGTAGATTAGATACTCCTCTCAATTTTGCAATTGAAGAAAATGCATCACTCTTTAAACCCACTAACCAGAGCAACGCTCATGTACCTTTGATCTATTTAAGAATAAAGATTAATGAGCTGCAGAAATGTACGTCTGAGTTATTTTTTCATTTCCAATCTCTACGTGATTAACACTGATCCTCCGAACCTCACAAAGCTCTTCTGCAGAGAAACCATACAGGGTACATTCGCAGGGTTAGTTAGGTCGATTTCAGAGATTTTTGAATACTGGTTCTTAATAATCTTGGTTATTATCCCATTACAGTACCAACTGACCAGACAGGAAATCCTAACAACCCTGCATCATCTAGACTAGGGACTTCCTTTCTATTGCATCTGTTAGTATGTCTGCACAATAATGGAGATCATAGGAAGTTATTAGGCTATTGGTCCTGAGGCTCTTATTAAGCCTAGCCAAGAGTTTAGCCCATGCATAGACAAATCAGCACCCAATGCCCCTGTCCAGCAGAGGCATGGGTGGAATCCCAGGGCTGTATTTTCTATTTCCCATCCAGTTATCCAGATTGTGCTTAAAAAGGGGTAAAGAGGTACTCTGCTTGACGTGAAGAGGGAGTCTATTCCATAGATGGGGGAGTCTCTGGGACACAAATCTGTCCCATCAGAAAGGATATTGATGTCACAGACCAGGTTGAGGCTGCGTGTGTGGGTTACTCAAGTGTTGCTTGACTTGTGGATATGCAGCAGTCACATCAAGGCAGGGTCTGAGATCACCTTGTATGCTAGACAGAGGTCACCTCTGAGGAGTCTGTATGAAACAGAGGAGAGGCATAGGACTTTTAACCTATCTGTGTATGGTAGATTTTTGAGGCACTGGATTCTCCTGGTGAGGAACCTCTGTGGTGTCTCTAGCTGCTGTATGTGCTTTGTGAGGTACATGCCAAATGCGGCATTGTACTCAATAATGAGCCTTATAAGGGAAGAATACAGGGATGTTATGACCTGCTTGTCCCTGGATGAGATACCCTTACTTATGAGGTGGGCCATGTAGAAAGCTTTCCATCAGGCTGCTATCAGTCTGGGTGCCCAAATCCCTCACAACTGACTGCATGCTTAGAATGTTATTATTAATGTGATAATTTGTGGGGGACATCTCTCTCCCCAAAGGGGATGATGATGCATTTTTTTGTATTCAGCTTGAGGCCATGTTTCTGTCACCAGTCGTATGTTTGGGTGAGAACCACTTGTAGGATGTCCACATCACTAGGGGAATTGATAACAGCTCCCATCTTGCAGTCATCTGCAAACCTGGTCAGCCATAGGCCACTGGTTTTGGCCTGTACCTCAGAAAAGTATACCCCAAATAACAGTGGCCCCAAGACCGAACCCTGGGGTATGCCACTCAATACAGGTCTACTGCTTGAGGTGGCTTCCCCTATTTTGACTAGGTGGGTTCTATTAGTGAGCCATTTGGCTACCCATCTGGTCATGGAGATGTCAGGACTTCACAGCTAAGTATTTGTAAACTGTGTGGGAATGCCCTCCAGCTAAGGGAACATGGCAGAAGTGGAAGAAGCTGCTTCTTTGGCACTGTATCAGAACACCGCCCCTAAGTGACATAGGTTTCTGGCACTTAGGCATAGATTCTGAGTGGTTCTCTTTACAGATGTTAATGCTTAACTGCTTAAGGTAATGTATCTCCTTTATCATTGCAATTATTTCCAAAGGATGGGCGCTGAGTGTGACATCAATGTCTAGAAGCAGAATCAGAGCAACTATAATCTATGCTACATATTACAGTGGTAGCTGGGGTACATTTTTCCACTGCTGATATCTCCAGTATAAGGTGCATTCCAGAGCTAAACTGAAATAATATGGTATAAACAATGTCTCTAAGTGAACTGGTCACATTGACTAATGTTGATGTGCTACTCTAACCCCATGTAAAATGGGAAAAAGGGGGGAGTGTTGATGATAATAACAATGACAAATGTGCATTTGATCAGTGTTTGCAGCCTTATCAGAACATCAAGTTGCTTCTAAGAGCAGTTTCTTTTAAAAACGGTAGACATGATTCCATATTTGTGTGATATCTTCATTTTACTGAATGATTAGTTGACCTGATTTTGTGCATGCTGCTGTTAATCATCATATAATTGTAACCATCTAGCTGTCACATTAAAGATGCTTTAAATAAAATATAAACCAGAAAAAACATGGAGCAACTATGTCACACACAACTGTCATTGGACAGATCTTCTTAATTAAGACTGCAGGATATTGTTTATAAAGGAAAACATGATCTTCTTCTTCTTTCAGCTGCTCCCATTAGGGGTCACCACAGCGGATCATCTGTTTCCATTTCTTCCTATCCTCTGCATCTTGCTCTGTCACACCAACTACCTGCATGTCCTCTCTCACCACATCCATAAACCTTATCTTAGGCCTCCCTCTTTTCCTGTTACCTGGCAGCTTCATCCTTAGCATCTTTTTCCCAATATACTCTGCATCCCTCCTCAGCACATGTCCAAACCAACGTAATCTTGCCTCTCTGGCTTTGTCTCCAAACCTTCCAACCTGGGCTGACCCTCTAATATACTTATTCCTAATCTAGTCCATCCTCGTCACACCCAGTGCAAATCTTAACATCTTCATCTCTGCCACGTCAAGCTCTGACTCCTGCGTTTTTGTCAATGCCACTGTCTCCAACCCATATAACATAGCTGGTCTCATTACCCCATTGTAGACCTTCACTTTCACTCTTACTGGTACTCCTCTGTCACAAATCACTCCTGACACTCTTCTCCACCTTCTCCATCCTGCCTGTACTCTCTTCTTCACCTCTCTTCCACACTCACCATTTCTCTGAACTGTTGATCCCATGTACTTAAACTCATCCACTTTTGCCACCTCTACTACCTGCATCCTCACCATTCCTCTATCCTCCCTCTCATTCACACACATATATTCTGTCTTAGTCCTGCTGACCTTCATTCCTCTTCTCCCTACAGCATATCTCCACCTCTCCAGGGTCTCCTCCACCTGTTCCCTACTCTCACTACAGATCACAATGTCATCTGCAAACATTATAGTCCACGGGGACTCCTGTCTGATCTCGTCTGTCAACCTGTCCATCACCATTGCAAAGATGAAAGGGCTCAGAGCTGATCCTTGATGTAATCCCATCTCCACCTTAAACGCATCCGTCACTTCCACCGCAGACCTCACTGCGAACATGATAAGTTTTTATTTTAATAATGTATGTTGCCAGAAAAATTATGTTAAATTATGTTGTTTCTTGCAAGGAAGAAAAAAAAAACATTATTTCATTATCTAGTTTGCAAGAAAAGCTGCTGGTATTCAATCCCTCCCTGAATATACCTGCCATGGAATTGCAGCCACAGACAAAGTGTACAAAAGCAAGCTTTCATACATGCAAATATTAAATGCTTGGTCATGATAATACACATTATCTTTCGTCTAAAAAGTAGCTGTATTCAAGACGTGAAGGGGTTTCTTAGTATTCTGTAAAGACAGTCATATTGGAATTTAATACTAGTATTTACTGATAGTTAATACTGAATAAATACTAGAAGAGTGGAAGGCAAGCAATAACAAACTCTTCTAACATAACCTTAGGGAGATACTGTCAGAGAAAGACCATGCTTAATAAAATGTCTTAGTTACTATGTGCCTAAATGACAGGTTTCTTTTAATACAGTTTCTCCATTGCTGCATCTGTTATTATTATTATTATTATTATTATTATTATTATTATTATTGTTATTACCATCATCATTATTATTAATACTATTATTATCAGTAGTTTTTGTAGTAATTTGTTGAAAGTAAATAATAGTTCACTGACTGGGAATAATATTTTGTGCAGTGTTTAACAGTTATACAAGCCCGTTAGTGCCATCCTATAATGAATAAGCGGTTCAGCTAATAACAGAGAACTGATTGTCTCCTGTATACTAACATGCCTGTATACTGGCCTAACCTTTCACTGGACTGCATTTCAACAGCATCGAGAGCACATAATGGGTTTGGTGCACACTAGTAGGACAGATTGTCTTAGTAAACATTAGGCATGCAGAGCATAGTAAATGGTATGCTTTACAACATGCATGCTTGATATTTATCCCAATGCCAATCATTTACATGCAGGCATGGTCACAGTGAGCCATTTCATGCTTAATTCTGCACTGAGAGCATAAAAAGCCCTTTTGCTGCATATTACTCATGCATTTGGAACAGCCACATTTCCAAAATGCTTTAGAGAATCAACAGTCTTGTGAAAATGCCAACTCAGCCCCCAAGGTAGAATGAATAATCATGCTGACATAGAGGAATCCTGCTGATAAGGTCAAACACATTAAGGGTGCGACCAAACACGGACAAAGTAACTACAAATAATGAAGAGCAGGCCAAGCATGTTATCCCAAGCTGTGCTTAAAAAGAAAAATATTAAAATTTACAGACTCTTCTCTCTCGCTCACATCTTTATTGTATTATTAATAAAAGAGCCAATTAATAATGGCAGGTAGCAACTTTTGCAAAACATTCACCAAGTGTCAAATAAGCAGTATTTCTGCGGCATGACAGAAGTGAGAATAATTACTTGAACAATTGAAAATTAATGGTGGACTTGTTATTTTGCATACTACCACCAGTCATTGTTACAGATTTCTAGTAGCTTCATATACAAAGGCTAGCATGAATTATATGGCTTTTAATTGTTTTTACTAGCAGCTGAAAAACATATTAAATATTAGTTCCACCAGAGTAGAATATACAAATCATGTTCATTAACTCAAAACTTCACGAAGTTATCAATGTGCCCTCTGCTGAGCTAGCAAAGATGTAAAATCTCCTTCGGGAATTTTAGAGTTTATGTGTTACATTGTATAACTGACAAAGCAACAGCCTTTTTTCATTAATTTACATAAATGAACTCCATTTGTAATATTAAACATACTGTGCTGTTTTACTCATGCTTTGTGTTTCTCCCCACCAAGCCTGCATAAGAACATTTTTGTGTCTCAAATATTATATACTAACTTCCATTAGATATCTCTCATATCCAACAGTTGTTTATCTCCACTCCCTTGCCATTCACCATCATTTAGGCCCATTGTTTTATTCCCTGATGAACAAAGTGCTCATGTTTTTGTTTTATTTTCTTTTTGTATAATTCAGTACTGCTTTGGCTTCTCTTTCTTATTCCTCCTTCTGTATTGCTTCAAAATACAGTGCAAGATTTTATGGTTATCTTATCCAAGGATTGTTTCTCTTTATCATTTGTCACTGGATCATAAACTTGTTGTTGTCAAGTGAGGACAATTTTGCTAAAAATGACTTTTTTTTTTTGTTGAGTGAAGAAGTTGTAATCCAGCAATACTTTTTTCTTTCCTTGCCCATCCATTATGTCTTTTTTGTTGCTTCACCTTTCCATAGGTCAGCCTGCCTTCCTGCCTTCTGTCCACCTCTGCAACCATATTCTCTCATCAAGTCAATGCAACAAGGTCTACTTTGCAATCACTATGGGCTGGACGCCAAAAGATTGGTGCTAAACATATGAAATTCACCTAATATGAAGCAATGCAATAAAATATGTTGCAGTGTGGAATTTGCATTTAAGTAAGCAGTATTTGCTGAACAGTGATTTAAAAAAGTAAAACAATACAAAGATCAACACAGCTATGGACATGTAACAAAAACATGCAGAATGCTGAAAAGAGCATAGAAAAGAAAATGTATGTCAATCTGGAAAGAACACATAAGTGGTAATATAAACGTATTTCATAGATGTGAAGGAAATGTTTGTGCAAACTATATTTCAGATAAATGCAGAAAATCACATACCTATACAGAGTAGTGTGAGACTGCCAGCATGCAATAAAAATACAAATAATATGATGTAAATAAAAGAATATATAGTTATGTGGACCCTCAGAATAATGTGGATTCCAATGGGTAGCTGAGGAAATTTAAAAACAAAGCAAAACTTCACGGTGATGTGTATAAAATGCCACATCATCAGACTCTCAGCAACTGTGTTAGAAAAAAATGAGTGAGGAAGTCAGAAGTTGGATGTATGGGGAACAACACAATGCACATACCCCAATTAGTTGCAGAGATAAGAGTAGAAGTTGGGTTAGGGTAATGATGGAGGACACACATAATGGAAAATGGGAAAGGATGGGCAGAGAGAGGCAGGATCAGAGGGGCATGGATATGATTTTTTTGTTTTAAGAAAAGGATTGGTGAGTTGTTGGAAAGTGGTAGAGGATAAACAGGTTGTGAAGTTGGGGAGAAAGAAACACATAACAGAAAAGCCACCACATAACCCAACCAGACAACAAAGAAGTGGTCACAGAAACCTAACCACACATAGGAGGGATTGTAGCCTACACACAGCACACCATACTGCACACTATTGCTGTAGTACTTTCCACTGTGTTCTACAACCTTACAGAAGAATCAGGAATGACAGAGTGCATATTATATGGAACAATACCTGTCCAAAAAAGACAATGCAGTAATGAGACACAGATCTATATTCATGCTCTATACTGGCAGCTCTTGATATGCCCACAAATGGTATAGGCTGAGCATAAGAGTGATCTAGATACATACATGATCTCAGAAAAAGAAATCAATATAGACACACCCACCATACCGGTGTGAGGCAAATATGTGTCCACTAAGTCGCATTGTAACCTTGAACTTCATGGGAAAACTTTATATTGTACTATCAAGGTAATAGCAAAATATGTCAGTACCAATAAAGGGGCTTCAAAGGATGCACACACAGAAAGCTTCACACACATACCACTGAAAGGACCAACCACATTACGTAGTCTGTAGATAATTCTTAAGCATACTGCATGTACAACACATTTATACATGTTTAACATTCTTGATATGCTACAATTATATGCTAGGTACAACATGCACAATTGTTTCTGTAATGTATGGCTCTGTACAGTATGCATTGGTGATGTGAGCCTGGTATGTACAAAAGGGAACATAACATCACTAAGGTGATGAGTCATGTATAACACTAGAAAGACAGGATTCTGTACATGCAAGGCAAATGAGCTTACATGCTGCATGTGCATAATATACACATGTGAATGCACACCTGTCTGCATGTGTGGTGCAAACAAGTATCAGCTACCTAGAGAAACATAACCTTCCTCTACAGTACAGTACCCCTGCAGGCTGTTCAGACCACTGTCCCCAATATGTGTGGTCACACATCATACAAACGTGCACTATATGTTAAATAAATACTGTGGGGTTTAGAAGGTGACTAGCTGTGTATAGAACTTATGTAATGCACAACTGCCATTGTTAAGCATGTGTATATGGAATAAAGAGCACTGTGACATCTGCAGCAGAGTATTACACATCCCTGTGACAATGTGGGCACTAACACAGTACATGAACAAAGTGCAGATTGCAGTCAGATAAACAATGACATATATGATGCAGTCAATGGTCACCATATGTAAAATGTATGTGTAAATTTATGTAAGCATCTGTCTTCAAATGATACAGACACAGCAGTACTGTACAACATTTCCAAACATGCCAGAAACATTGATACTGCCACATGACATAAAAACAAGTGCAATATAAATTCATATGTACTTGCATGCAGACCGATGGGAGCATATGCCACAGCTGTAAAAATGTGATACAATAATCCTGCACATGTGTGCAAAGGAAAAGATGGAAATACATGTGCAGAAACAGAATGGCACATTGTAATAAAGATGAACACACATATACAAAACACATAGCAGAACATTGCCTTAAGAAGTTTTGCTATCGATGTCTGATACATGCGAATGGCATGCAGAAAAGTGGCACTGTATTATGAGGATAAATGTCAAGAGGTGCAAGTCGCACTCAGAGAAAGTGACAATGCAACTCATGCATAATATGTACAAGACCTGGATGTGTGAAACACTAAGAATACATACACACACACCTCAGACACACACTCACACATGCGGATGTATGTAACAACAAAACTTTTTTAGTATTGCAAACAAACAGTGGTCAAATAGGACTGCATACACACTAAGTCATTTGAAGCCAACATACACCTATAACATAGCACTATTTAATGTGACAGAATGTCTGGAATTGTGGATAATGCAAACCTTGGGGAAGCACAACACAATGCTGCAATGTAATACATAGCAGCTAGAGACTTACTTGCAAACACAGGGGTGCAGGACAGTTTCACACATATAGGGTGCACATGTCACTGCAGTAAATATTAGAACTACCACAATAATGCCATTAGCATCCAATGTGCATAAGTGCCAACAAAAAGAATCACTGTAGGAAAGGGAATGAAAACTCCCATGTGAATCCTATAAGAAACTCTGGAGCATATGCAGGTATTGTACTACACAAAAGGGAAATATGTGTGCACAAAGCATACAAAGGACTGTGACAAAAGGCAGACATATCCCATAGCATAACAGTATCACCATTCCACAGGTACATATACTTTCTCAATACGACAGAAATGGTAACCCAAGCAGAAGTCAAGGAGAAAATATGCATCTGTTTTTAACTGTAACCATAGTGCATATCAGTCTACATAGTACCCAGTGTCATACATATATGGTGTTACTGTACTCCTACTGGTATCAGTGAAAGTCACTCTCACAACAGATGAATACAGTGTATATGTCTGCAATACATAATGTCAAATGAGATGACAGCAAAAGACAGTGTATGTTTCCACACACAGGTGTTGGTGGTGCATATGAGTGACAATGTGAAATGTCATGTGCAGGACCAGAGGTTGCCAAATCACTGATAGTAATAAGAATCTGGAATGCACAGCAAGAAAGTCACCTGCAAAAGGTCAACCTCATAAATGCTGACATTAACTATGCATGAGTGAGTAAAATCCTCATGCATGCAACCAACAAAAAAATAAAATAACATCATTTTTTGCAGCCCCCATATACCACACCACACCCCCTGCTAATCGTATATACTAATTCTGAGATGACACAATCCCAGGAGAAAGACTCTCTCTCACCCAGGGA